>NC_083652.1:21661616-21891616 GCF_963576545.1 Limanda limanda
GGAATCCATTTGCTCATCTTTCTATACGTCAAAGCCCAAATGGTAAAATTGCCACCACAACATCAGAGACTTTTTATTGGTATGTATAAGAAACATCATCCACGTATTATATCCATTGTGTTATTTAATGTTTAAATGATAAAAAGACCAAAGGGTATAATTTTTACAAGCACTCTGTGAAGAATACCCTGAGCACACAGGGTGTGTCCTGCCTTTAAGAAATACAGGCATCTTCCATCCTCACTGACATTGTAGGATGATGATGCTGTATAGTATAGTTGTCCAATAAAGTTGCCAAAGGGCAATAAAAGTTGGTGCAATGGTGCTTTCACACTTCATGTACATGTGATTCTCGTTCTATGTGCATGTGTTTCTGAACATTGACCCCATAAACCCTCAAGTATTGATTCATTTGTTATCCTGTTTCTCCTGATTTCCGCCTCTGAAGTGATATGGCTGAGGCATAAAGAGCAGAGAGCAGAACCGTTGCAACATTTGCTGTGGTCTCATTGGATATTGGACAAGGACAAACTGAGCAGTCTCCTGGAATCTCAGACGTACAAGAGGAACCTTACTTCCAGTCTCCTCTATAATTTGGAGCCACCGATCCTCAACGTTTTTTTCCGTTACACTGTCCACGATGAACATGCTCAAGGCAGTAACTTTGCCTCCTGCCTGCGACTCCTTTGCAACTGCCTTGTACCTGCCAGTAACTTCAATGAAGTGCTGGGCCTGGTGTTGAGCGTAGTGCTCACCATAATGCAGGGTGTGGTCTTGTTCTCCATGGGCTGCAATGTGGATTCCAACAAGTTGTTAGGCCACATCAAGAGGCCCCGGGGCATTATAATCGGCTTCCTCTGCCAGTTTGGCATCATGCCTTTCACAGCCTTCGCCTTGTCACTGGCCTTCAACGTTCTACCTTTGCAAGCTACCGTTATCATCATCATGGGCTGCTGTCCTGGAGGCACCGGCTCCAACATCATCTGCTACTGGTTGGAGGGAGACATGGACCTCAGGTAAAGAAGACCAGCTGGACTGCAGCAGTGGATATTATCATGTCATTCAATGATGTGCCGTTTGAAAACACACCTGACAAACTACATGGATTTCTTGCTAATTAACTCAGGCATGCCAGAATAATTGATTCATGATCTTAATGTAGAAATAATCTGTCTAGGTTTAAGCATATCACAGTTAAGTAGCACATAACCATGTTTTCTATGAGTATATAGAACAGTGCAGACAAACAATGTTTCCTTGATCGCAAATTTTGTGAACTCATTCATATTTGTATTTATCTTTATGCACTCGGAAGCTGCTGTCGAAAATGATTTAGTGAGAGGATAGCATTTTGTTTCCATTTGGCCAATCAAGCTGATATATTGTATTGACTGTACTGTATTTTGATATTTATTCATTTTGGAAAATACATTTTAAAATCCAGTGAATCTGAATGACATTTTGTGTTGCGTAAACATAATACTCATAAAAAAGATTGTAATACTATGAAACGATGCATCTTCAGGTATCACTCTTGTGGCCCTCCTTGTCCCATGTTCCCTGGGAATGTATTTAAAAAGCAAGAAGCCCGAATTGGCAAAAAAGATCTTCAAGGTAGGAAAACGCTTAATTTACTTGTAATTTTGATATTCTGATAAGAATTTGGTGAATGGATTAGTTCTGACATTTATATTTTGCATGGCTCAATCTAATGAAAAGTTTTGGATGGGCTTTTACTAATGTGTCTTCTGTGCACAGGTGGGTTCCATTGGAGGGTTTGCTCTCATTAATATCGCAGCTGTGGTTGTAGGAATTCTCTACCAGTCTTCTTGGGACATTGATCCCGCCCTCTGGATCATCGGCACAAGGTAGGGTGACAGCATTACAATGAAGTTCACATTTAGTAATATTTACTTGAGAGAATCCTTTATCTTGACTACTTGTGATATGTCTCACATAACTATAATGCCAACAGATTTATGACTATTGCTCCCTGCTTTTTTCCCTCAGATGTCGAACCATTGCCTTGGATACGGGTTTCCAGAACTCCCAGCTGTGCAGCACAATTGTGCAGCTGTCCTTCAGCCCTGCTGAACTGCAATTCATGTTTCCATTCCCCCTCATCTATGCCATCTTCCAGCTGGTGGTGGCAGTCTTAACTGTATCAGGTAAGACTATAGAGGCACTTAATGATAGCAGTCTACATTTGTTGACTCAAATATCAGTGGCCAATGACACAACTGATCTTCAATTCATTTCAAGACCAACACAAGACCAAAGGCAAACAGTGTGTTACTGTTTGTTGGGTCAGTGCTCAATACAACTTTACAGTGTCATATGTGGTGCTTTATCCTGCTGTTTCCCAGCATTAACAGGATTATTATGATCACAGACATTATTATTATCATTTTCATCAGGACTCAATGTTGTATCATGAACATTGCACTTCTATGAGAAGAACAGATACCTTATTTTCACCAAAGTTTAGTCTGAGCTTGCTGATTATTTTAGTATGAGCAGTTTCAGCGCCCAATCAGAAAAAGGTCATCCGGATACGGAAGTTGTCCGTGTACACAGATGTTGTTACTAACACCGGGGCCACACTTGCTGCGGTTTTGTCATGGAAAAGCTGCGCCACAGTTCGGCTCAACAAGGTGTAATGGAAAACAGCCTTCCATTACACCTCGGAGCTCGGAATTTCTGACCCCCATTCTCAAGTTGCAACTGGAACACCCCTGTCAAGTCTGAATCTCCACCCAGAAGGTCGGAGAAACCTGCCCCCACCCCCAACTTAGAAATCCAAGATGGCCCCTCTGATAGTGCTTTTATTTTTAAACGATTTCAGGAACTGTTGCAAATATTAAAATATCTCCAGATTAACATTGAGACTGTGGTGAACCACATTTTCACTGTTTATTAAGCTGTTAAGCAAGCGCGAAACAGGGAGAAACCTCAAATCTCTAGGAGAGCAGTAAGGCTTCCGTGGCAGAACCATTCTGCAGCACAACCGCAGCCCGTCTGGCCTGGGCATAGGTCTCCAGTGTTACCTTGCTGATTAGCAGGTTAATTGACATCTAAGGTAAAGTCACATGTGCCAAAGCTTTGGAGTCTTTCTTTTTATGAACATTCAAAGGTTATTGTCGTTACACACAAACTGTGTATAGAAAACAGCTGCAGATCCTCCTCCTGTTTTATCTGATGGACTTATAAGATGATACTTTGGAGGACAAGTCTCTGTGATCAGATCACTGACCAAGACGGATTTGTCGCCCGATGATCTGACATTAAAATGTGTGGGGCTTCTGTGACAGGAAAGGACAGATGTTAGATTACTGAGGCAGGGACCAGATGTGATGCTATGATGTGTTTGACAATGCCGCCGACTGTTTGACTGTTTAAGGTCAGCTTTAACTTTAAGAAAGCAGAAAGGGGTTTTATCTCTGGTAGACACCTGAATGTTGATGTTTGTGGATGTTAGTTCATCCTGTGATGTTTGGATGAATCTATCTGATTTAAAGTAGTTCAAAAAGATAATGATTGTCAATAAACCATATCCCATGACTCAGGCACGCCGATGACAGCAATGCATTCAGGCCAAGGAGAGTGCCGGCCAAAGGATTTGATTTATTTAAAAAATATTGGAATCGGGCCTTTGTTGAAATCGTGTTGCGATTGACAGTCACGTTTTGTTCAGCATATTCAAAAACCCAGTTTGTACAATGACCCCCATAGTACTGGGATGTGTAGAGAAGATGGTTTGCAGCAGCAGCAGTTTACCTTTTGTCGGCCAGTTTCATTTTAAATGTTCTGTTACAGAGTCCAGAGTCAGAGTAGAAGGGTCGGGCCTGGCTAGTATGTGGACACGAGTCAGCTGTTACAAGTACTCCCTCAGACAAAATCAAGTGGCCGTCATATTGGAACGGAGTGGAACGGCCACTACAATAAGTCAAAACTTGAGATCGCAGCGGACTGCGCAGCCATCGTGACGAGGAAGGATCGGACTATTACCTGGGCGCACGGACAAGTGCCAGTGATCGTGAAAGGACCTGCCGCAGAAGTTACGCAGGAAATTGGATTATTGAACACAGACAGCAACTTGCGCATGTCAGTAGGGCTGTGGGACTATAAGAACAGGCTGCTGTCAAAGTGAGACGTTACATCAGCAATACGTCATGGCGGATGAGAATGATGATATTGACGCACTTGCGGACTATGGCCACAAGAGGGCAGTAGAGCCCACGGTGAAGTCAATGGAGGAAAGGAGCCATCATTACATCAATGCCAGAAGAGGAAAATTAAGAATGTTAACAAACAAGTCAAACGAAATGGATCTATTAATGGAAAACAACTGCAACTTGGAGAAAGTTAAGTCAAGGCTGAAAGTTCTTAAAGCAACTTATGAGGACTTCAAAGCATGCAACAGTACGGTTCTGCTCTACCTTCATCAGGATGAGATAAATAAGGACCAAGAAGAGTGGTTCTATCCTAAGGAAGATAGGGTGCAGGAATTCATTCAGAAGACTGGAACGTGGATTAATGATGCTGAGTTGGAAAAAGAAAAGTCTCAAGAAGTTGATGAGGCTGTATCTCATATGGAAAGTGTGTCTATGGTGTCCCAATCTATCGAGTCAAAGTCTGGCAGTGGAAGTAGTAGAGCATCTTCTGCTCGTTTATGATGCTGTATAGTATAGTTGTCCAATAAAGTTTTAAGAGGCCAAAGGGCAATAAAAGTTGGTGCAATGGTGCTTTCACACTTCATGTACATGTGATTCTCGTTCTATGTGCATGTGTTTCTGAACATTGACCCCATAAACCCTCAAGTATTGATTAATTTGTTATCCTGTTTCTCCTGATTTCCGCCTCTGAAGTGATATGGCTGAGGCATAAAGAGCAGAGAGCAGAACCGTTGCAACATTTGCTGTGGTCTCATTGGATATTGGACAAGGACAAACTGAGCAGTCTCCTGGAATCTCAGACGTACAAGAGGAACCTTACTTCCAGTCTCCTCTATAATTTGGAGCCACCGATCCTCAACGTTTTTTTCCGTTACACTGTCCACGATGAACATGCTCAAGGCAGTAACTTTGCCTCCTGCCTGCGACTCCTTTGCAACTGCCTTGTACCTGCCAGTAACTTCAATGAAGTGCTGGGCCTGGTGTTGAGCGTAGTGCTCACCATAATGCAGGGTGTGGTCTCGTTCTCCATGGGCTGCAATGTGGATTCCAACAAGTTGTTAGGCCACATCAAGAGGCCCCGGGGCATTATAATCGGCTTCCTCTGCCAGTTTGGCATCATGCCTTTCACAGCCTTCGCCTTGTCACTGGCCTTCAACGTTCTACCTTTGCAAGCTACCGTTATCATCATCATGGGCTGCTGTCCTGGAGGCACCGGCTCCAACATCATCTGCTACTGGTTGGAGGGAGACATGGACCTCAGGTAAAGAAGACCAGCTGGACTGCAGCAGTGGATATTATCATGTCATTCAATGATGTGCCGTTTGAAAACACACCTGACAAACTACATGGATTTCTTGCTAATTAACTCAGGCATGCCAGAATAATTGATTTATGATCTTAATGTAGAAATAATCTGTCTAGGTTTAAGCATATCACAGTTAAGTAGCACATAACCATGTTTTCTATGAGTATATAGAACAGTGCAGACAATAATGTTTCCTTGATCGCAAATTTTGTGAACTCATTCATATTTATAATTATCTTTATGCACTCGGAAGCTGCTGTCGAAAATGATTTAGTGAGAGGATAGCATTTTGTTTCCATTTGGCCAATCAAGCTGATATATTGTATTGACTGTACTGTATTTTGATATTTATTCATTTTGGAAAATACATTTTAAAATCCAGTGAATCTGAGTGACATTTTGTGTTGCGTAAACATAATACTCATAAAAAAGATTGTAATACTATGAAACGATGCATCTTCAGGTATCACTCTTGTGGCCCTCCTTGTCCCATGTTCCCTGGGAATGTATTTAAAAAGCAAGAAGCCCGAATTGGCAAAAAAGATCCTCAAGGTAGGAAAACGCTTAACTTACTTGTAATTTTGATATTCTGATAAGAATTTGGTGAATGGATTTGTTCTGACATTTATATTTTGCATGGCTCAATCTAATGAAAAGTTTTGGATGGGCTTTTACTAATGTGTCTTCTGTGCACAGGTGGGTCCCATTGGAGGGTTTGCTCTCATTATTATCGCAGCTGTGGTTGTAGGAATTCTCTACCAGTCTTCTTGGGACATTGATCCCGCCCTCTGGATCATCGGCACAATCAACCCTATTAAATGGTTTCGGCCTGGGGTTGATAGCAGTCTACATTTGTTGACTCAAATATCAGTGGCCAACGACACAACTGATCTTCAATTCATTTCAAGACCAACACAAGACCAAAGGCAAACAGTGTGTTACTGTTTGTTGGGTCAGTGCTCAATACAACTTTACAGTGTCATATGTGGTGCTTTATCCTGCTGTTTCCCAGCATTAACAGGATTATTATGATCACAGACATTATTATCAGGGCCGGGTCTAGGCCCTAGGTCAAATAAATGTTGTGCCCCCTCAAACTAAATCCCAATTTATAATAATAATAATATAATAAAGCACAATGCCCCCTCAAGATTTGTGGCTGCCCCCTCATACATGCCTGTCTAGACCCGGCCCTGATTATTATTATCATTTTCATCAGGACTCAATGTTGTATCATGAACATTGCACTTCTATGAGAAGAACAGATACCTTATTTTCACCAAAGTTTAGTCTGAGCTTGCTGATTATTTTAGTATGAGCAGTTTCAGCGCCCAATCAGAAAAAGGGCATCTGGATACGGAAGTTGTCCGTGTACACAGATGTTGTTACTAACACCGGGGCCACACTTGCTGCGGTTTTGTCGTGGAAAAGCTGCGCCACAGTTCGGCTCAACAAGGTGTAATGGAAAACAGCCTTCCATTACACCTCGGAGCTCGGAATTTCTGACCCCCATGTCTCAAGTTGCAACTGGAACACCCCCGTCAAGTCTGAATCTCCATCCAGAAGGTCGTGAAACCTGCCCCCACCCCCAACTTAGAAATCCAAGATGGCCCCTCTGTATATCAACACTTAATGTTTATTATTTATGATAGTGCTTTTATTTTTAAACGATTTCAGGAACTGTTGCAAATATTAAAATATCTCCAGATTAACATTGAGACTGTGGTGAACCACATTTTCACTGTTTATTAAGCTGTTAAGCAAGCGCGGTACAGGGAGAAACCACAAATCTCTGGGAGAGCAGTGGGGCTTCCGTGGCAGAACCATTCTGCAGCACAACCGCAGCCAGTCTGGCCTGGGCATAGGTCTCCAGTGTTACCTTGCTGATTAGCAGGTTCATTGACATCTAAGGTAAAGTCACATGTGCCAAAGCTTTGGAGTCTTTCTTTTTATGAACATTCAAAGGTTATTGTCGTTACACACAAACTGTGTATAGAAAACAGCTGCAGATCCTCCTCCTGTTTTATCTGATGGACTTATAAGATGATACTTTGGAGGACAAGTCTCTGTGATCAGATCACTGACCAAGACGGATTTGTCGCCCGATGATCTGACATTAAAATGTGTGGGGCTTCTGTGACAGGAAAGGACAGATGTTAGATTACTGAGGCAGGGACCAGATGTGATGCTATGATGTGTTTGACAATGCCGCCGACTGTTTGACTGTTTAAGGTCAGCTTTAACTTTAAGAAAGCAGAAAGGGGTTTTATCTCTGGTAGACACCTGAATGTTGATGTTTGTGGATGTTAGTTCATCCTGTGATGTTTGGATGAATCTATCTGATTTAAAGTAGTTCAAAAAGATAATGATTGTCAATAAACCATATCCCATGACTCAGGCACGCCGATGACAGCAATGCATTCAGGCCAAGGAGAGTGCCGGCCAAAGGATTTGATTTATTTAAAAAATATTGGAATCGGGCCTTTGTTGAAATCGTGTTGCGATTGACAGTCACGTTTTGTTCAGCATATTCAAAAACCCAGTTTGTACAATGACCCCCATAGTACTGGGATGTGTAGAGAAGATGGTTTGCAGCAGCAGCAGTTTACCTTTTGTCGGCCAGTTTCATTTTAAATGTTCTGTTACAGAGTCCAGAGTCAGAGTAGAAGGGTCGGGCCTGGCTAGTATGTGGACACGAGTCAGCTGTTACAAGTACTCCCTCAGACAAAATCAAGTGGCCGTCATATTGGAACGGAGTGGAACGGCCACTACAATAAGTCAAAACTTGAGATCGCAGCGGACTGCGCAGCCATCGTGACGAGGAAGGATCGGACTATTACCTGGGCGCACGGACAAGTGCCAGTGATCGTGAAAGGACCTGCCGCAGAAGTTACGCAGGAAATTGGATTATTGAACACAGACAGCAACTTGCGCATGTCAGTAGGGCTGTGGGACTATAAGAACAGGCTGCTGTCAAAGTGAGACGTTACATCAGCAATACGTCATGGCGGATGAGAATGATGATATTGACGCACTTGCGGACTATGGCCACAAGAGGGCAGTAGAGCCCACGGTGAAGTCAATGGAGGAAAGGAGCCATCATTACATCAATGCCAGAAGAGGAAAATTAAGAATGTTAACAAACAAGTCAAACGAAATGGATCTATTAATGGAAAACAACTGCAACTTGGAGAAAGTTAAGTCAAGGCTGAAAGTTCTTAAAGCAACTTATGAGGACTTCAAAGCATGCAACAGTACGGTTCTGCTCTACCTTCATCAGGATGAGATAAATAAGGACCAAGAAGAGTGGTTCTATCCTAAGGAAGATAGGGTGCAGGAATTCATTCAGAAGACTGGAACGTGGATTAATGATGCTGAGTTGGAAAAAGAAAAGTCTCAAGAAGTTGATGAGGCTGTATCTCATATGGAAAGTGTGTCTATGGTGTCCCAATCTATCGAGTCAAAGTCTGGCAGTGGAAGTAGTAGAGCATCTTCTGCTCGTTTAAGGGAAGAAGCCAAGCGAGCAGCTCTGGAAGCTAAGGCAGCCGTATTCAAACAAAAGCAAGCTCTAGCATTAAAGAAAGTACAGTTAAATACGGAGAAGGAGGAACTGGAACTTAAAACCGCTCTGGCAGTGTCTAATGCTAAAATCAAAATCTATGAAGAATATGATTCCCCTGTTAAAGGTGATCCAATGAACAAGTATGTAGATGCTGTTAATCTGTCACACACTCATTTAAAGAAGGAAATTGCCCAGCCAGAAGCAGGACACTGTCGAACACACGACCCCATCAGGGATGAAAAGTCCCCTGATAGGATGCTTACTGCAGGTGGAGCTAGATCTAAAGAACACAGAGAAGAAAAATCAGCTGCAACATCCCATGGGGTTCTTCAGGACCAAGATGACACCACAAAGGATATCTTCAATGTCATTAAGCCGCAGGCTGACATCACAGAGCTGCTTGTGAAAAATCAGAACTTAGCACGTCTGCCAAAACGAGACATTCCTGTTTTCTGTGGTGACCCACTTGAATTTAGATCATTTCTCAAGGCTTTCGAACATACTGTGGATTCCAGAACAGACAACAACGCTGATAAACTGTACTTCTTGGAGCAGTACACACGAGGTGAGCCTCAAGCCCTTGTGAAAAGTTGCCAGCATATGCCAGCACATCGTGGTTACCATGAAGCCATGCAAATGCTGGTTGGTCGCTATGGTAACTCGCTGAAAATTGCCACAGCATTAATGGAAAAGGTGTTTAGCTGGCCACAGATAAAATCGGAGGACGGTGTGGCACTGAACAGTTTCTCTCTCTTCCTCTTGGGCTGTCGTAACGCTTTAGAAGATGTGGACTACATGGATGAGTTGGATAACCCTACAAACATGAGAGTTATTGTCTCCAAGCTGCCCTACAAAATGAAAGAGCAATGGCGGGCACTTGCATTCGAGATCCAGGAAAAGAGTCAGAGGAGAGTGAGATTTGAAGATCTAGTCGCTTTTGTGGACAGGCAAGCAAGGATCATCACAGACCCTCTCTTTGGAGACTTGCAAGGCCCTGCTGCTGAAAATAAGGAAAAGAAAGTTTCAATGATGGAGAGAAATTTCCAGAAAGAAAGAATAAAAGGAAGCAGCTTTGCTACAGATGTGGCCACAGCCGAAGAGAAAGACGATGAAAGGTCAAAGACATGGAATTTCAGTACATCAAACACAGTAGCTTTTACTAAGCCATGCTTGTTCTGCAAAAGGAATCACACACAAGAGGAGTGTTGTTGTATTGCAGAAAAACCTCATAAGGACAAGTTGGATTTCATATGGAAGGCTGGACTGTGCTTCGGATGCCTAGTTAAAGGACATGTAAGTAAAGACTGTAAAAAGAAAATGTCATGTCAAACATGACAAGTGTGTTCTTGCCATACTTCCAGTCTACGTCAAGGCAAAGAATGGGAACAAGGTTGTTGAAACTTATGCGTTTATTGACCCTGGGAGCTCAGCAACCTTTTGCACAGACTCTTTAGCAAGGCAGCTCAATCTTCAGGGAAAAGGAACTGAGCTGATCTTAACCACAATGGGCTCAACAAAGGAAGTGAAAAGTTGCCTTCTTAGAGATCTGGAGGTCTGTGGAGTTGAGGAAACTAGTTTCATCAGCATGCCAAAGGTCTTTACTCAAAAGAGCCTTCCAGTATAAAAGGAACATATTCCCATGGATGAAGACATACAAGCATGGACGTATCTCCATAACGTGAGGCTGCCACACATCGATGCTGAAATAGGGCTCCTCATCGGAAATGATGTGCATGAAGCTTCCGAGCCATGGAAGGTTATCCGCAGTCAAAGCAATGGGCCATATGCTGTGAAAACAATTCTTGGTTGGACTGTTAATGGTCCGCTCAGAGAATGCAGGGACAGTGCTTTGGACAGTGATGAGCAGCAGCAAGTCACAATTAAAAAAAATCACAGAACAAAATAACGTCCGGTGTGCATACAAAGTGTAAAAAAAAAAAAAAAAAAATGATGAAAAAAAAGAAATGTCTTGTTTGTTATTTTGGTTTAATATGGCTCTTGTGACTATGTTGTATGTAAATAATTATAAAGTTATCCTGCCTTTTAATTAGGGGCCGGAATTGTAAGAGCCAATACGCAGTATGTGTGTGTATAGTTAAATATTTATGTTGGTTTATAATTTCTTATATTATCCAGGTTTGTAGTTTAAGTTTTGTACAGTTGAGCACTGTTTGTGATTTTTGCAACAGTTTCATGAAGCAATAAGGCGGTTCTTGACATCAGGTGGGTGGTGAGCCAGCGGGGCTGGTTAAGTGACGCGCTAGAAGAGTGGTGAGTTTAAGGAGTCTGCAGGAGTTGACTCCAACAAGTTTTGACCGTGAATTTAACGTGAAACATGCGTGCAATCTTGAGTGACATTGACGTGAAGACTGCCTGGGAATATCAGGTGCTGTAAGGCTTACAGCCACACCAACTTGAATAAAATACCTCACTTCAAGATTAACCCGCCTCATGTGTTCGTGGAACAGCGGGTTGTCACGCAGGGTCGGGCCTGGCTAGTATGTGGACACGAGTCAGCTGTTACAAATACTCCCTCAGACAAAATCAAGTGGCCGTCATATTGGAACGGAGTGGAACGGCCACTACAATAATATTGAAGGAGATGTTGGTGTGTTATTAAGTCTGAGTCGTGTGATGCTACGATCCATCACGACGCCTCCTCAACCCAACACGTCCATCATTCATGAGCTCACCTCGTCTGGTGGAAAGACGTTCAACTTTATTTCAGAAAGAAAAGTTTATAAAGGGTTTTGTGAATTATAACCCAAAGTTCAAAAGAATAGTGACGTTAACGTAGTTCAAAATAAAACGTACAGCATCTCAAACCGACAGGGAAACAGACGAGAGCGGCCTCGGTAAGCTAACCATGGATACATGCCAAAAGAGAAAAGTCTGGGAGGAAAATAGAGAGTTTCATTCTGCGTGGACAGATTCATTTGCTTCCACTGCCAACGATGCAGGTTTACCTGTATATGCTTTATGTGGCGAGGAATTGGCAAACAACAAAACATGTAATGTTTAAAGACAATTTCAGAGCAAGCTCACAGCATTTGCTGAAAAGTATCAAGCTGGAAAGGAGCAAAAAAAAGCATAGTTCTGTGTTTCACTTATTTCAAAGTCGGCCTACACATGTATTTTGCTCTCCTCTTCATAAGAGTTTGGTGTTTTCCTTTTTTGTAACATGTAAAAATAGCAATAAAATGTCAACAGTTTATTGTCGTTCTATAATTTTATAAATGCAACAAACTATAGTTTTTATATATATCGTACAACTATATATATAACTTTATAACTTTGGAACTTTAAGATCATTAACAAACATCTACACAGAATGTGGTTCTACACACATGGAGACATACTGAGGGACAAAGGTGGAAATTAATAAAGACAAACGTAAACACACTTTATGTGACTCTATAGAGGGTTTATATATTCTGCTTGTGTTGTGTCATTTCAATAAACACATTCTTCATGTGAATAAACACAATCGGGGCAGGAAGGTTGCTGGTTTGAATCCGGTTCAGATGGGTCTTCCTGTGTGGAGTCTGCATGTTCTCCCCGTGTTTTCTCCAGGTGCTCCGGCTTCATCTCACAAACACATGCAGATTAGGGGTTGTGTAGATTGGAGACTACACACAAGCTGCTGCTGCTTCAGCCTCTGGATCCTCAGGACACAGCTCAGCCTCCGTCCACACACACTGTCCTCTTCACACTCACCTTCAGTCAGACCACCAGCTGTTGAGAGAAGAAGACATCAGTGTCACAGAGACTCACTTCATCAGCTGTGAGTCAGTGATGCAGCACATCCAGTAGAAAGAGCAGCAGGGACGTCAGTCCTGTTCAGAGGTGGAGCAGCTTCCTCTCTGCTTCATGTTCACGTGTTGGAATGAACACGCTAAGAGCTCAGTGTGTGTCCTCTGCATGTCAAAGTGCAGAGTGGACACCTGAGAGGTGGATTTACTGCTGTTACAGGTGAAGAAATGTTTCACTGTGTGTTGATGAACATCTGCTTCTGACAAACTGGGACCAGATGAGACAGATGGACCTCAGCAGAGGTTCTGCTCTGTATAAAGAGCTCCTGGTTACCATGGTGATGAGGACAGGCTTCAGTCCCACTGATCTCAGAGCTGTGACAAAGATCCACCTGATCAGTTCTTCACTGATGAAGTGAGAGGACAAACTGTCTCAGATCAGATGAAGACGACACCGTCTCTGTCCCTCGTGTGAGGCTGTCAGCTGTGGTCCAGCTTGTGTAAGTTACAGCGCCCCCTGGTGGCAGCTGGTAAAAATATATTACGTGACCACGACATAATAACGTGTGTGAACGAGATAAATAACTCGAGGCCACGAGATCTGAATCTGTTGTTTACGAACAAGACGAGTGGAAGACAAGAAGACACACACTGTCTCACTGTCTCTGAGGACACACACATGGACCTGTCTCCAGGAAGCTGACTGAGGTCATCTGGTGTTTTGGGGACAGGATGAGTCTGGAGACATTGAGATGTTCTGGGTGAGTTAGAGATCAACTGAACCAACCAGACGTTGATTTAAACGTCCCTTATCCGTCCCTTTAAGGAGAGTGTGCACCACACAACAGTGTAGAGTCACTGTGGTCAGTGGGCGGAGCTTTGATACGGGTTGATCTCCAACTTAACCTGGAGCAGGTTAGCCGTTCATCAGAAGTTACCATGGTGATTTACCTCGTTAAGAAGTGGCCGAGCTTCGTAGGACTGAAAAAACTAAACCTGAAGTTAACCTGATAACCACAAATCCTGCTTGGTAGCACAGACCCTGGATCTGTGATACTGACTGTGTTTAGTAAAATACTGATGAAAGCAGCGTGGACTGACTCCAACCATTTACTGACCTCAGAGTCTCCAGTTGACAGGTTGGACTCTGCTGTAGATCAAGCAGCTCCTTCACTCCTGAGTCCTGCAGGTCGTTGTAGCTCAGATCCAGTTCTCTCAGATGAGAGGGGTTTGACCTCAGAGCTGAAGCCAGAGAAGAACAGCTGATCTCTGACAGTCTGCAGTACTTCAACCTGGATAAAGAATAAAACCTAACTGTAAATTAAACAGAGTTCATGTGTGAAAATAACAGACACATATTCATGTCAGCACAGACTCATAACATGGAAGATAAATATGAAATCAGACATGTTGGACTTAAAACGAGTCCTGATTCAGTACAAATAGATTATTTGGACTCGGTCTCTGTCCTGCAGATCAGTTTAGTAAATCCAGAACTAAACTCAGTGTTTTAACAAGTAGCTGAATATTTAAAATGTCACAGATTAATTAATTAATGGATTCACGTTTTGTATGAAGAGGAATTATGTTAAATTATGATTAAATTAGATAAATTGTGTATAAATGCTGTTTTGTAGATATGAGATCTACAAAAGTCAGTCAGTGAACTGACCTCAGAGTCTCCAGTCGACAGGTTGGACTCTGTAAAAAACCACACAGCTCCTTCACTCCTGAGTCCTGCAGGTTGTTTCTACTCAGATCCAGTTTTCTCAGATGAGAGGGGTTTGACCTCAGAGCTGAAGCCAGAGAAGAACAGCTGATCTCTGACAGGCTGCACCTCCACAACCTGAATAAAGAAATATGAATATTAGAATGTGTCCTCCTGTTGTTGTGGATCGTCATCATGTCAACACAGACTCTCAACATGCTGCTGACCTCAGTCCAGTCTGTGACCTGAAGATAAATATCAGATCAGACATGTTGGACCATTGTTTCATTCATCAGCTTCTTCTCTGTGTGTTGGTCACTGAGCAGGTTTTTGTAATTAAACACTGTTTAAAGTAGGGACGGCTCCTGATGTCACTTCCTGTTTGTCTCTATACTTATCAACTGTCCAACGTGTTTCAATAAGAATGTGTCTTATTTTGAAAACCTGAGGAGGAGGAGTGCTCGGCCTCAGTCCACATGTTATTTACTGACACTTTCTCAGTGATCAGGAGCAGGTGAGTGCAGGTGAATGGAGTTGATGAGGTGGACGTGACTGACAGGCTGGGTGAGGGACAGATGACTGAGGGACAGTGAGCAGAGCAGAACTGAGACAATTTAAATAAATAATGACCCAATAAGAAAGAAAGTCTGAAAAGTGAAGAAGGATTTAAGGACCTCAGAGTCTCCAGTCGACAGTTTGGACTCTCCAGTCCAGAACAAAGTAGCTTTACTGCTGAATCCTGCAGCTTGTTGTTGTCACTCAGATCCAGTTCTCTCAGATGTGAGGGGTCTGACTTCAGAGCTGAGGCCAGGACTTCACAGTGAGTCTCTGAGAGTCGACAACCAAAGAGTCTGTAATTAAAGAAAATATCAAATCTGTGAAAATTAAATCAGAAAACACAACATTCATACAAAACGTGATCATGTGACCCTCACCCTGGTAAATCCCCTCTTTGTTAAAAACTCCTCAAGAGAATCCTTTCAGATTTGGTTCAAGCATTCATTCAGACTAACAGAGGAACTCATTAGATTCAGGTGGTCAGAGGTTAAAGGTCAAGGTCACAGTGACCTCAAGTCAACATGTCAGGAAAGACACACACCCCACACACACACCCAGACACACACAGACACACACACACACACACACACAGACACACAAACCCACAGACACAGAAACACACACACACACACACACACACACACATACAGACACACACACACACACACAGACACACACGCACACACCCCACCCACACACACACAGACACACACATCCCCCCCCCCCACACACACACACACACACACACAAACACACCCTCCCCCCCACACACACACACACTCACACACACACATACACACAAACACACCCTCCCCCCCCACACACACACACACTCACACACACACACACACACACACTCACACACACACACACACACAAACACACACTCACCGAGCCTTCCTGCAGTTCCTCACAGCTGGGATCAGTCTCAGTCGACCCTGGACTGATGTGTTGAACTTCCAGACCTCCAACTCATCCAGAACCTCCTCTGACATCTGCAGCATGTAGGCCAGAGCTGAGCAGTGGATCTCAGAGAGTTTCTCCTTTGATCTGTTCTCTGACGTCAGGAACTGTTTCATCTGGTGATGAACTGAGTGGTCGTTCATCTCAGTCAGACAGTGGAAGATGTTGATGCTTCTGTCAGGAGAAATGTCATCACTCTTCATCTCCTTCAGGTTGTTGATGACTCTCTGGATGATCTCTGGATTGTTCTCTGTCCGACCCAGCAGGTCTCCTAAGACTCTCTGGTTGGACTCCAGACTGAGGCCGTGAAGGAAGCGAACAAACAGGTCCAGATGACCATTTGTACTGGTGAGGGATTTCTTCATGGTTCTCTTCAGGAGGTCATCCAGGGAGAAGGTACTGTCTATTTTCTCATGCATTCCCAAGAAGTTCTTGAGTTCTTTTCTGTTCCTCTTGGTGTAACAGTGGAACATGTAGACTGCAGCCAGGAACTCCTGAACGCTCAGATGAACAAAGCAGTAGACTGATTTCTGGAAGATCACACACTCTCTTCTGAAGATCTCAGTACAAACTCCTGAGTACACCGAGGCCTCTGTGACATTAAGACCACACCGCTCCAGGTCTTCTTGGTAGAACATGATGTTTCCTTCCTTCAGATGTTTAAGTGCCAGCCTCCCCAGCTTCAGGAGAACGTCCCTGTCAGCCTCCATCAGCAGCTTTGGAGTCGTCTCATGTCCTTCACCGTACTTGTTGTTCTTCCTCTTTGTCTGAACCAGCAGGAAGTGTGAGTACAGGTCAGTCAGGGTCTTGGGCAGCTCTCCTCTCTGGTCTGTGGTCAACATGTGCTCCAGAACTGTAGCACTGATCCAGCAGAAGACTGGGATTTGACACATGATGTGGAGGCTCCTGGACGTCTTGATGTGTGAGATGATTCTGCTGCACAGCTCTTCATCACTGAATCTCTTCCTGAAGTACTCCTCCTTCTGGGCGTCAGTGAAGCCTCGTACTTCTGTGACCCTGTCGACGCATGCAGGAGGGATCTGATTGGCCGCCGCAGGTCTGGAGGTTATCCAGACGAGAGCCGAGGGAAGCAGATTCCCCCGGATGAGGTTTGTCAGCAGCACGTTGACTGATGACCTCTGTGTGACCTCAGACACAAGCTCCCTGTGGTTGAAGTCCAGAGAAGGTCTGCTTTCATCCAGGCCGTCAAAGATGAACAAAGGTTTACAGACAGCGAGCGTCTCTGCCGTGAGCTTCTGTAACGCTGGATGGAAAACACGGAGCAGCGTGAGGAGACTGTGCTGCTGGTCCTTCACCAGGTTCAGCTCCCTGAACGAAAGCACAGTCAGCAGATCCACATCCTGGTTCTCTAAACCCTCTGCCCAGTCCAGAGTGAACTTCTGCACCGAGAAGGTTTTTCCAACGCCAGCGACGCCGTTGGTCAGGACGACTCTGATGCTGCTCTGCTGGTCAGTGGAGGCTTTAAAGATGTCGTGGCACCTGATGGGAGTGTCGTGGAGGATCTTCATCTTGGAAGCCGTCTCAAGCTGCCTCACCTCATGTTGAGTATTAACCTCTTCATTCTGTCCCTCTGTGATAAAGAGCTCAGTGTAGATCCTGTTAAGGAGGGTTCTACTTCCTGTTTCATCACTTCCTGTTTCATCAGTTCCTTCAGTCACATGTTCACATCTCCTCCTCAGACTGAGCTTATGTTCATCTGAACCCTCCTGCAGACCACGATCTGCTGAAAGACAAGAAACAATGTCAGACACAGAGAATCTGAGAATCTGCTGATTGTTTTCATCAGATACAGAAAAACTACAGAAAATAAAAGCTTTTTAACTTTGTGCTTTTCTAACGATGTTAAATGTTGATGCTGTATGAAGGAACAAAATAAAACCACATGTGCTGTTGTCAGAAGTGAAGACATCAGCAGACACATGTACAGTGCTGCTCTGACCGGCTGTCTGAGCTCCAGCTCCTGTTCTGGATCTTTGTCCACACTCGGGACAGGAGGAGTCTCCTGAAGAACCAGACTGGTCCCAGTATGAGGTGATGCACTGTCTGCAGAACCAGTGTCCACAGCTGGTGGAGACTGGATCCTTCAGGACGTCCTGACACGAAGCACAGCGGGACGACTGCTCCTCCTCAGGAACATGACTCCTCTTCCTCTCCCTGTGAAGACATGTCCTGATAACTCACATGTCACAGTCACAGGTTGTCATTACTTCTGTCAAGGAGGTTTTGTTTTCACCCAGTATGTTTGTGTGTTGGTTGGTTCGTTAGTGGGATTATAAAAAACAATTACGATTACCAGTAAACTTGATGGAAGGTTGTGGTCTGTGAACCAGATCGGGGGGGGGGGGGGGGGCATATTCAGAGGACTGATGTTTACCAGTGTGTGGAATTTGGTGCAGATCCAAATCAAAATGAGTCTCTAGTGGATTTCAAAGTGGTTTCATAAGGAGCGTGTTGGTTCTTGGTGGAGGTCTGAGCTCTTTGAGTGATTCTGAGAGATTAGTCACCAACTTCAATGAAGCTGTGTCCTAATGCAGGGGCCACACTAGAGGAAACTAGATCCTCTTCAGAGCAGGTCACAGTAGAAACAGTCTCTTACTCTGTGGGTGAGGGTCCAGGTTCATTACTGAAGAGTGGAGGAGGATCCATGGACCAGTCACTCTTCAGAGACAGACAGCTGGACCCTGGAGACTCTGCTCTCAGTCTGTGGTCCTCACCTCTGCAAACACAAACATGTTTTTATTCAGAACACATCATTCACTCGTTCATTCTGTGAGGATTCAGTTTGGAGCTTCACATGTTTGTAGCAGGTCTCTTACTTTGTGTGTGAGGGTCCAACTTGCTTTGAATTGTCCGTGCCCATGTTGCACCGGGCCGGCTGCGGCTCAGTTGTGGTTCAGGCCGCGCTGCTCTTCTAGATATTCAAGGTCTGGTCTATTTCCTTCTGGTTCTGCGCTCAGTTTACAGCAGAACTCAGTGAAATGATCTTTCACATCAGTTTCAATGTTTATCTGTTGAAAACGTCACAAACACAAATATTTGCAACACTTCCTGTAGCCGACCCATTTCCAAAATAAAAGTACTGCAGCGTTTCTGTCGACCGAATCCATTCATTTTTATTGTGAAATAGATACATGGTCTCTCTCTCTCTCTCTCTCTCTCTCTCTGTCAATCACCTGATTTATTCAACCAGTTTCAACCATTTCATTGAGAACATTATTAAATGAATAATATGATTATATGTTTTAGGGTACCAGTCAATAAGAGTGTGCTATTGTACAAGTACAATAATAAAGTTCCCTTTCATGTAATATTAGTTTATGTAATTTGTAAATCCACCAATAAACCTGCATAGCCATAAACAAACGTTGAATAACAAAGTATTTTGGCAACTTGAGCATTTCCTGATCTACACTCAAGCCAATCAACTACATTAAAGTTAATTAATAGAAGCTTGTAAAAGTTCCTGTGACCTTCAACCCCCGGCCACTAAGAGAAGGAAACTCAACATCTAGTATCATGTTCACGTCATAAAGGCTGGAAATTAATTACAGAACTTTATAGACAGTAACACTGACAGCACATCAGTGAGTGAGTGTGTGTGTGTGTGTGTGTGTGTGTGTGTGTGTGTGTGTGTGTGTGTGTGTGTGTGTGTGTGTGTGTGTGTGTGTGTGTGTGAGTGTGCTTGTGTGTGTGTGTGTGTGTGTGTGTGTGTGTGTGTGTGTGTGTGTGTGTTTGTGTGTGTGTGTGTGTGTGTGTGTGCTGTAACGTATGATTGTGAAAACACGTTCTGTTATTAAACACTTGATGAACAGATGAAGATAAAAAGTGAAACTGTGAGTAAACTCTGTTAATTTGTCCTTTGAAGTTTCTTTGTTCCAGACCAGCTGCTCACATCTGTCTCTGGGATCCAGTGAAAAACACAGACTGTAAAATAATATGAGTGAATAATATAAATGTAGCTGAACACTCACCAGCCTCAGACTTCACGTCTCCTCCGTCTGCTCCTTGAAGTTAGAACGAGCCTTTCACTGGAGGCTCCTCCCCCTTCCTGCAGTTACTGGAAATCACATGACTCTGTGCGTGTGTTTGTGTGTGTGTGTGTGTGTGTGTGTGTGTGTGTGTGTGTGTGTGTGTGAACCAAGGGGGGTTTGAAGAACATGGAGCTTCTTTACTACACTTTGCTTTTAGCTTGACTTTAAAACACTAATGACATCTTTAAAGAGACCAAGCAGGAGAAGTGACCACGAAGAACAGCTTGTTTAGGGCAGACTCTCCGTTCTCAGCCACGTGGCGCCCCCTGCTGGTCTTTGCCTTACACACATCTGTTGTCTCTCTCTGCGGAACCAGTGCTTATTCTGATTTATTTGTTCTTAGGGGGAAGATGATGATGTCAGACTAAATAAAAAACGAGTCAATTTTAAAATAAAATAAATATCGTGTATTTACATAATGGAACATGTTAATCATAGTTATTGATCTATGTTGTAACAAGGTTGTAATACAGAAAGAGAGATGGTGACGAGTTGAACATGGAGCAGACTCTCTGAATGTGTGACCACATGAGGGTGAAGGAGCTGAACGGACGTGTGACACTTTGCCAACAAGAATAAACTTTGGGGATCATGTTTCTTTACAAACAACAACATCCAGCCGGGGGGGGGGCGGGGGGGACAAATGAAAGTCCACTTCCTGTCCAGCGTGTGCGTTCACCTTGACCCACAAGTGACTGCCTCAAGTAAAAATGTCTGATATTCTATGTGTGGGTAGTCAGAGAGGTCCTGAACACAGTCATATCAGTCTCTCTCTGGAATTATGGTGCAAATTATTTTCATAGTACTTTGAAATATCCAGAAATTAGCTACTTGAAGCAGAACATGTGTGACTTTAATTTTGTAAAATGTGTTCATTGATACAGTAAAACTGCTATTCATAAAAATGACACAGGTAAGACGATATATAATTCTTCTGAATATAATCCAATCAATTTTACTTTCAATTATGCATTTTGTATATGCTCCATGTCAACAGTTTATTTTGAAAACCGGATGTTCTTCCTCTAACTTCGAGTACTCAATCGCTCGCTCCCCGTTCCCGTTCTGGGCGGTTTGGATGCGTTTACCATAAATATCAGTATATGGGAGCAGTTGAATTTCAGTGTCGGCTGATTTGACCAAAGAGTTGTGAGTGTCGGCTGGCTTGACCGCAGTCACAGGTGAGGCGTCACGCTGGTCTCCTCAGGTTCGCACCTTGTCTCTACTCTAACAAGAAGAAACCAACCTGTGGTCATTTCATGTTAAACAACCCTTGTTTTTATCATTTGAAATATAGTCAAATAAATGTATTCCTTGCGTCTGTTTTTATTCTGCTGGATTCCTCTGGACTGAATCTGTGTCACCTGGAGCAGAACAATCCAGTACCAGCACTTTGAAGATGTTGTTCCAGACCTGTGAGGTGGTCGGCCCTCTCCAAATGGTTTCTCCCACATTAGCAACAGTGGAAGCAGATTAAACAGTTTATACATGTTCAGAGGAGACAGGGGGAAAGTTA
Organism: Limanda limanda; assembly: GCF_963576545.1. Taxonomy (NCBI): domain Eukaryota; kingdom Metazoa; phylum Chordata; class Actinopteri; order Pleuronectiformes; family Pleuronectidae; genus Limanda; species Limanda limanda. Next base: position 21,683,209 of record NC_083652.1, read on the forward strand.
AGGCCAATTTATGCCTCTCCGTTTCTTCTATTACGGACAGATAAGACCGCCCTATCCGTCGTGAAACGCCCTCTCCGAGTGCTTCGTACAGCTTTTCGTACACGTCTGATTTTTCTAACTATCCGTCTTCATGTTGGAGACCCGACGGACCGCTCTTGGCTGTGATTGGTCCGCGAACGACATCATTTCCGTATGACGTCCTTTCCGTATTTCCGGACCTCAAACTTCCTGTTTACTTCCTGTTTACTTCCATGTAGCATCAAACCCAAACACAACTATGATTCTACGATTAATGTGACGTGTGTGTTAAGCCAGCGGAGTTGTCCGGCTGACGGTGGCTCGTTAGAGCACTGAGGGCATGTGTGCACGGTCACAGACGGTTAGAACGAGCTTTCAAAACGGCGCTAGCAGGCTAGGCTAGCGGGCTAGGCTAGCCACCATGCTAACTGCGGTGGTAACAGTGCATAACCCCGCCGTCACGACTTTAATTCCACTTCTATCATGACACTGTTTCTATAATACCGCCAGGTTAGAAGCAAACACTGGGTAGTAGTTAGTGTCGGGAGTCCCTGCTGACTGTGTGTGGAAGCTGGGGGGGAGCTAGCTCCGGGTAGCTTCTAGCTACATGTAGCCTCAAGCAGATTCAAGCTGTGGAATCAGCAACACAGTTCGGAAACAAGACCGGGGAACCGCTGCGCTAAGAAACGATTACATCAGCATCTTGACCCGCTGGGTGTCACTTTATTTAGTTCTGTTAGTTGCCATGGTTCAGTGTGTGGGAGGAGCTAACATGTCAACAGAGACACGTGGACTTCTTCTTCCCAAATGGGGTAGGCTTCTCTGAGCTCGTCTTCCGTTGCGCCACCTATGGGTTTGGCGGTGAATTTTTTCCGGACGTAGACTGACGGAGAAGTAAAAATCAAAAAGAGTCTTTGCCCCCTGTTGAGAACTCTCCGAGAAACGGACACGTAGTAGTATATAAGAGCCTTTAATGGTAATAAAGTCAAACTAAATACAATGAGAGAGAAAGAGAGAGAGAGAGAGAGAGAGAGAGAGAGAGAGAGAGACAAAGTCAGATTCAGATTCAGATTCAGATTTTATTAATATCAGTGAAAATAGCAGACTCAACGAACAAGCACTCGTCACCATTCGAAGTGTCTGGATCACCAAGGACGAGATGTTTCCACCTGTTTGAAGAGGAAAGAAACGCTGAGTCATGATTCCAGTGAAGTCGGTGGAAGGATGTTTATTGAGCATTAAAGCAGAGACAAGTAGAAACAGAACTTTTCTCTCTGAGATGTTTTTCTTCTCGTTACATCTGGTTTGTCACAGAGGAAATGATCCATGTGTTTGACTCATAGACTGAATATAAAGGCTTTGACTGGGATGTGCTTCTGTTATACACAGCGCCACCTGTGGGTCAAAAGTAGAAAAGCCACCACCGCTCTGCACCTGATGCAGAAATGAAAACGTCCCATTTTTAAGTTTAGAGTTTTGATCTTTTGTGTCAAAGACAAAAGTCTGATTTTAAACTCAAAGTGATTTCATTGTGTTGAACTTTGTGTTGAACTAAATCAATTTGTGACGTGAATCCAGGAACTGTGATGTTTTCAGATGTTTGTTTGTTTTGTGATGTTAGAATCCGGTTTGTGTGTTTTTCTTGGTGATGAAGTGAACATTGTGTGTAGCAGTCAAACAGTTTGTCAACATGTGACTGTTGATCCAGAGACACATAACCCATGTTGATGTAACATAACAAAGACAGGGGGGGGGGGGGCAGAAAAAGAAGAAAAAGATGAAAACACATTTATTGTCAGTTAAAATCTTTATTGATCCTCTGAGTGGACGACAACGTTCAACACACACTACACATCTTCATCCTCTTCGTCACAGTGAACTGTCGGGTCAGCTCAGGTCAAAGGTCAAACACGTCTTTAAACAGCAGCTCGCGCTCAACACAGGAAGTAGATTCATAAAAAAAAATAACCACTAAGGAACATCCAATCAGAACAGTCGATCAACACACCATGAACAAATGAGCTGAACCAGACTGACACTGCCCCCTGGTGTCTGGCTGCAGTATAGGTCATAAACCTCCTCCTCCATGTGAGCTGATGGGACATGGACATAAAAAAATAATCAAAGACGTTAAATATGTTTGTAAAAGATGTTTCGGTCATTTCAGTTCTTATCTCACTGATGTCTGTTCAAGTGTTTCTGATCAGTTTGGTTATAATATATTTGACTTCATGAACACTGTTGCACTTGCACTGCATTTTAGCTTAATTTATTTATATATATGTATATATAATATTTAATAACGAGATGGTGGTGTGTTATTAACAGTCTGAGTCGTGTGATGCTACGATCCATCACGACGCCTCCTCAACCCAACACGTCCATCATTCATGAGCTCACCTCGTCTGGCGGAAAGACGTTCAACTTTATTTCAGAAAGAAAAGTTTACAAAGGGTTCTTGAATTATAACCCAAAGTTCAAAAGAACAGTGACGTTAACGTAGTTCAAAATAAAACTTACGGCATCTCAAACCGACAGGGAAACAGACGAGAGCGGCCTCGGTAAGCTAACCATGGATACATCCCAAAAGAGAAAAGTCTGGGAGGAAAATATAGAGTTTAATTCTGCGTGGACAGATTCATTTGCTTCCACTGCCAACGATGCAGGTTTACCTGTATATGCTTTATGTGGCGAGGAATTGGCAAACAACAAAAAATGTAATGTTTAAAGACAATTTCAGAGCAAGCTCACAGCATTTGCTGAAAAGTATCAAGCTGGAAAGGAGCAAAAAAAAGCATAGTTCTGTGTTTCATTTATTTCAAAGTCGGCCTACACATGTATTTTGCTCTCCTCTTCATAAGAGTTTGGTGTTTTCCTTTTTTGTAACATGTAAAAATAGCAATAAAATGTCAACAGTTTATTGTCGTTCTATAATTTTATAAATGCAACAAACTATAGTTTTTATATATATCGTACAACTATATATATATAACTTTATAACTTTGGAACTTTAAGATCATAAACAAACATCTACACAGAATGTGGTTCTACACACATGGAGACATACTGAGGGACAAAGGTGGAAATTAATAAAGACAAACGTAAACACACTGTATGTGACTCTATAGAGGGTTTATATATTCTGCTTGTGTTGTGTCATTTCAATAAACACATTCTTCATGTGAATAAACACAACCGGGGCAGGAAGGTTGCTGGTTTGAATCCGGTTCAGATGGGTCTTCCTGTGTGGAGTCTGCATGTTCTCCACGTGTTTTCTCCAGGTGCTCCGGCTTCATCTCACAAACACATGCAGATTAGGGGTTGTGTAGATTGGAGACTACACACAAGCTGCTGCTGCCTCAGCCTCTGGATCCTCAGGACACAGCTCAGCCTCTGTCCACACACACTGTCCTCTTCACACTCACCTCCACTAAGACAACACACAAGACCGGGGGGTCTTGTGTGTTGTCTCCAACCTGTTAGTGTTAGGGTTATCTCTCTGATCTGATCTCCTATCCCACCTGTTGAGAGAAGAAGACATCAGTGTCACAGAGACTCACTTCATCAGCTGTGAGTAGAAAGTCCAGTAGAAAGAGCAGCAGGGACTTCAGTCCTGTTCAGAGGTGGAGCAGCTTCCTCTCTGCTTCATGTTCACGTGTTGGAATGAACACGCTAAGAGCTCAGTGTGTGTCCTCTGCATGTCAAAGTGCAGAGTGGACACCTGAGAGGTGGATTTACTGCTGTTACAGGTGAAGACATGTTTCACTGTGTGTTGATGAACATCTGCTTCTGACAAACTGGGACCAGATGAGACAGATGGACCTCAGCAGAGGTTCTGCTCTGTATAAAGAGCTCCTGGTTACCATGGTGATGAGGAGAGGCTTCAGTCCCACTGATCTCAGAGCTGTGACACAGATCCACCTGATCAGTTCTTCACTGATGAAGTGAGAGGACAAACTGTCTCAGATCAGATGAAGACGACACCGTCTCTGTCCCTCGTGTGAGGCTGTCAGCTGTGGTCCAGCTTGTGTAAGTTACAGCGCCCCCTGGTGGCAGCTGGTAAAAATATATTACGTGACCACGACATAATAACGTGTGAACGAGATAAATAACTCGAGGCCACGAGATCTGAATCTGTTGTTTACTAACAAGAAGAGTGGAAGAGAAGAAGACACTCACTGTCTCTGAGGACACACTGCCTCTGAGGACACACACTGTCTCTGAGGACACACTGCCTCTGAGGACACACACTGTCTCTGAGGTCACACAGTCACTACGTTTACATGATGGCATAAACCCGATTCCGGCTGAAGCCCGGTTTCTCTATCCATGGGGGGTTAACTGCTCTATCTCAGGGTACATGGCACTGAGAAATCCGACTCTTGTCCGAAAGCATTTCATACCCCGCTACGATAGGTGGCGCTGTTTTCATTACAGCTAGTGGTGATACAGCCATTTCCGCTTGACCTCGTCACCACTACAAACAAAAAACAACAACAGCCTTCAACTCAGCATGCGTTAAAGATGACGAACGGAGAGCAAGGTGAAGCTACGTCCCTCTACATGATGTTGTGCATGTTAACTCTAGGAGTACTGCGAATGCGAACGGCGCATTTCCGGGTCACGGCCAGGGAGGGAGGGGGGAGGAGGGGGGGCAGGATCTCAAGCATGCGCAAAGACGTCATCTCCAGTTGTTGTCTAGCTTCCAGAGTTACATGCGCGCGTTGTCCGATATACAGCCAAATCCGATGTACTTATCTGGGGGTGGTTATCCGACTTCAGTCGGACACAAGAAATCTAGATTTGTGGAGATACATGAAATGGATCTTCGATTGAAACCAGACAACGCCAGAAATCGGGTTTCAATCGGACACATGTAACCGCAGTGACTGTCTCACTGTCTCTGAGGACACACACTATCTCTGAGGACACACACTGTCTCTGAGGACACACACTGTCTCACTGTCTCTGAGGACACACACTGTCTCACTGTCTCTGAGGACACACACTGTCTCACTGTCTCTGAGGACACACACATGGACCTGTCTCCAGGAAGCTGACTGAGGTCATCTGGTGTTTTGTGGACAGGATGAGTCTGGAGACATTGAGATGTTCTGGGTGAGTTAGAGATCAACTGAACCAACCAGACGTTGATTTAAACGTCCCTTATCCGTCTCTTTAAGGAGAGTGTGCACCACACAACAGTGGAGAGTCACTGTGGTCAGTGGGCGGAGCTTTGAAATGGGTTGATCTCCAACTTAACCTGGAGCAGGCTAGCCATTCATCAGAAGTTACCATGGTGATTTACCTCATTAAGAAGTGGACGAGCTTCGTAGGACTGAAAAAACTAAACCTGAAGTTAACCTGATAACCACAAACCTGCTTGGTAGCACAGACCCTGGATCTGTGATACTGACTGTGTTTAGTAAAATACTGATGAAAGCAGCGTGGACTGACTCCACCCATCTACTGACCTCAGAGTCTCCAGTCGACAGGTTGGACTCTGCTGTAGATCAAGCAGCTCCTTCACTCCTGAGTCCTGCAGGTCGTTTCCTCTCAGATCCAGTTCTCTCAGATGAGAGGGGTTTGACCTCAGAGCTGAAGCCAGAGAAGAACAGCTGATATCTGACAGACTGCAGCTCCACAACCTGGATAAAGAATAACACTTAACTGTAAATTGAACTAAGTTCATGTGTGAAAATAACAGACACATATTCATGTCAGCACAGACTCATAACACGGAAGATAAATATGAAATCAGACATTTTGGACTAAACACGAGTCCTGATTCAGTACAAATATATTATTTGGACCCGGTCTCTGTCCTGCAGATCAGTTTAGGAAATCCAGAACTAAACTCAGTGTTTTAACAAGTCGCTGAATATTTAAAATGTCACAGATTAATTAATTAATGGATTCACGTTTTGGATGAAGAGGAATTATGTTAATTTATGATTAAATGAGATAAATTGTGAATAAATGCTGTTTTATAGATATGAGATCTACAAAAGTCAGTCAGTGAACTGACCTCAGAGTCTCCAGTCGACATGTTGGACTCTGTAAAAAACCACACAGCTCCTTCACTCCTGAGTCCTGCAGGTTGTTTCTACTCAGATCCAGTTTTCTCAGATGAGAGGGGTTTGACCTCAGAGCTGAAGCCAGAGAAGAACAGCTGATCTCTGACAGTCCGCAGCTCCTCAACCTGGATAAAGAAATATGAATATTAGAATGTGTCCTCCTGTTGTTGTGGATCGTCATCATGTCAACACAGACTCTCAACATGCTGCTGACCTCAGTCCAGTCTGTGACCTGAAGATAAATATCAGATCCGACATGTTGGACCATTGTTTCATTCATCAGCTTCTTCTCTGTGTGTTGGTCACTGAGCAGGTTTGTGTAATTAAACACTGTTTAAAGTAGGGACGGCTCCTGACATCACTTCCTGTTTGTTTCTATACTTATCAACTGTCCAACGTGTTTCAATCAGAATGTGTCTTATTTTGAAAACCTGAGGAGGACGAGTGCTCGGCCTCAGTCCACATGTTATTTACTGACACTTTTTCAGTGATCAGGAGCAGGTGAGTGCAGGTGAATGGAGTTGATGAGGTGGACGTGACTGACAGGCTGGGTGAGGGACAGATGACTGAGGGACAGTGAGCAGAGCAGAACTGAGACAATTTAAATAAATAATGACCCAATAAGAAAGAAAGTCTGAAAAGTGAAGAAGGATTTAAGGACCATAGAGACTCCAGTCGACAGTTTGGACTCTCCAGTCCAGAACACAGCAGCTTCACTCCTGAATCCTGCAGGTAGTAGTTTCCACTCAGATCCAGTTCTCTCAGATGTGAGGGGTCTGACTTCAGAGCTGAGGCCACGACTTCACAGTGAGTCTCTGAGAGGAAACAATCACCGAGTCTGTAATTAAAGAAAATATCAAATCTGTGAGAATTAAATCAGAAAACACAACATTCATACAAAACGTGATCATGTGACCCTCACCCTGGTAAATCCCCTCTTTGTTAAAAACTCCTCAAGAGAATCCTTTCAGATTTGGTTCAAGCTTTATTCAGACTAACAGAGGAACTCATTAGATTCAGGTGTTCAGAGGTCAAAGGTCAAGGTCACAGTGACCTCATGTTATTGTGAAGCCAACATGTCAGGAAACACACACACACCCCACACACACCCCCAGACACCCCCAGACACACACACACACACACTCACACACACAGACACACACATCCCCCCCACAAACACAGACACCCCCCCACACACACACAGACACACACACACGCACACACACACACACACACCCCCCCACACACACACACACACACACACACACACACACGCACACACACACAGACAAAGACACACACAGACAAAGACACCCACATCCCCCCCCACACACACAGACACCCCCCACACACAAACAGACACACACACACATTCACACCCTCCCTCCGACACACACACGCACACACCCCACCCACACACACACACACAAAGACACACACATCCCCCCACACACACAGACACACACACACAAACACACACCCCCACACACACACACACACACACTCACACACACACACAAATACACATCCCCCCCCACACACACACGCACACACCCCACCCACACACACACAGAAACACACACACGCACACACACACACCCCCACACACACACACCCACACACACACACACACACACACACACAGACAAAGACACACACACACAAAGACACACACATCCCCCCAAACACACAGACACCCCCCACACACAAACAGACACACACACACATTCACACCCTCCCTCCCACACACACACGCACACACCCCACCCACACACACACACACAAAGACACACACATCCCCCCCACACACACAGACACACACACACAAACACACCCCCCCCACACACACACACACCCTCCCCCCACACACACAAATACACACCCTCCCCCCCACACACACACGCACACACCCCACCCACACACACACACACATACACAAACACACCCTCCCCCCCCCACCACACACACACACTCACTCACACACTCACACACACACACACACACACACTCACCGAGCCTTCCTGCAGTTCCTCACAGCTGGGATCAGTCTCAGTCGACCCAGGTATGACGTGTTGAACTTCTGCAGGTCCAACTCATCCAGAACCTCCTCTGACATCTGCAGCATGTAGGCCAGAGCTGAGCAGTGGATCTCAGAGAGTTCCTCCTCTGATCTGTTCTCTGACGTCAGGAAATGTTTCATCTGCTGATGAACTGAGTGGTCGTTCATCTCAGTCAGACAGTGGAAGATGTTGATGCTTCTGTCAGGAGAAATGTCAACACTCTCCATCTCCTTCAGCTTGGTGATGACTATCTGGATGATCTCTGGATTGTTCTCTGTCCGACCCAGCAGGCCTCCTAAGACTCTCTGGTTGGACTCCAGACTGAGGCCGTGAAGGAAGCGAACAAACAGGTCCAGATGACCATTTGTACTGGTGAGGGATTTCTCCATGGTTCTCGTCAGGAGGTCATCCAGGGAGAAGGCACTGTCTGTTTTCTTACGCATTCCCAAGAGGGTCTTGAGTTCTTCTGTGTTCCTCTCGGTGTAACAGTGGAACATGTAGACTGCAGCCAGGAACTCCTGAAAGCTCAGATGAACAAAGCAGTAGACTGATTTCTGGAAGATGACACACTCTCTTCTGAAGATTTCATTACAAACTCCTGAGTACACCGAGGCCTCTGGGACATTAAGACCACACCGCTCCAGGTCTTCTTGGTAGAACATGATGTTTCCTTCCTCCAGATGTTTAAGTGCCAGCCTCCCCAGCTTCAGGAGAACGTCCCTGTCAGCCTCCGTCAGCTGCTGTGGAGTCGTCTCATGTCCCTCACCGTACTTGTTGTTCTTCCTCTTTGTCTGAACCAGCAGGAAGTGTGAGTACAGGTCAGTCAGGGTCTTGGGCAGCTCTCCTCTCTGGTCTGTGGTCAACATGTGCTCCAGAACTGTAGCACTGATCCAGCAGAAGACTGGGATTTGACACATGATGTGGAGGCTCCTGGACGTCTTGATGTGTGAGATGATTCTGCTGCTCAGCTCTTCATCACTGAATCTCCTCCTGAAGTACTCCTCCTTCTGGGCGTCAGTGAAGCCTCGTACTTCTGTGACCCTGTCAACACATGCAGGAGGGATCTGATTGGCCGCCGCAGGTCTGGAGGTTATCCAGACGAGAGCCGAGGGAAGCAGATACCCCCGGATGAGGTTTGTCAGCAGCACGTTGACTGATGACCTCTGTGTGACCTTAGACACAAGCTCCCTGTGGTTGAAGTCCAGAGGAAGTCTGCTTTCATCCAGGCCGTCAAAGATGAACAAAGGTTTACAGACAGCGAGCGTCTCTGCCGTGAGCTTCTGTAACGCTGGATGGAAAACACGGAGCAGCGTGAGGAGACTGTGCTGCTGGTCCTTCACCAGGTTCAGCTCCCTGAACGAAAGCACAGTCAGCAGACCCACATCCTGGTTTTCTAAACCCTCTGCCCAGTCCAGAGTGAACTTCTGCACCGAGAAGGTTTTTCCAACTCCAGCGACGCCGTTGGTCAGGACGACTCTGATGCTGCTCTGCTGGTCAGTGGAGGCTTTAAAGATGTCGTGGCACCTGATGGGAGTGTCGTGGAGGATCTTCCTCTTGGAAGCCGTCTCAAGCTGCCTCACCTCATGTTGAGTATTAACCTCTTCACTCTGTCCCTCTGTGATGTAGAGCTCAGTGTAGATCCTGTTGAGGAGGGTTCTACTTCCTGTTGCATCACTTCCTTCAGTCACTTGTTCACATCTCCTCCTCAGACTGAGCTTATGTTCATCTAGAACCTCCTGCAAACCACGATCGGCTGAAAGACAAGAAACAATGTCAGAGACAGAGAATCTGAGAATCTGCTGATTGTTTTCATCAGATACAGAAAAACGACAGAAAATAAAAAGCTTTTTAACTTTGTGCTTTTCTAACGATGTTAAATGTTGATGCTGTATGAAGGAACAAAATAAAACCACATGTGCTGTTGTCAGAAGTGAAGACATCAGCAGACACATGTACAGTGCTGGTCTGACCGGCTGTCTGACCTCCAGCTCCAGTTCTGGATCTTTGTCCACACTGGGGACAGGAGGAGTCTCCTGAAGAACCAGACTGGTCCCAGTATGAGGTGATGCACTGTCTGCAGAACCAGTGTCCACAGCTGGTGGAGACTGGATCCTTCAGGACGTCCTGACACGAAGCACAGCTGGACGACTGCTCCTCCTCAGGAACATGACTCCTCCTCTTCCTCTCCCTGTGAAGACATTTCCTGATAACTCACATGTCACAGTCACAGGTTGTCATCACTTCTGTCAAGGAGGTTTTGTTCACCCAGTATGTTTGTGTGTTGGTTTGTTTGTTAGTGGGATTATTTAAAACAATTACGATTACCAGTAAACTTGATGGAAGGTTGTGGTCTATGAACCAGATCGGGGGGGGTCTGAGCTCTTTGAGTGATTCTGAGAGATTAGTCACCAACTTCAATGAAGCTGTGTCCTAATGCAGGGGCCACACTAGAGGAAACTAGATCCTCTTCAGAGCAGGTCACAGTAGAAACAGTCTCTTACTCTGTGTGTGAGGGTCCAGGTTCTTTGCTGAAGTTTGGACCTTCTCCCATGGACCAGTCACTCTTCAGAGACAGACAGCTGGACCCTGGAGACTCTGCTCTCAGTCTGTGGTCCTGACCTCTGCAAACACAAACATGTTTTTATTCAGAACACATCATTCACTGGTTCATTCTCTGAGGATACAGTTTGGAGCTTCACATGTTTGTAGCAGGTCTCTTACTTTGTGTGTGAGGGTCCAACTTGCTCTGAAGTGTCCTCGTCCATGTTGCACCGGGCCGGCTGCGGCTCAGTTGTGGTTTAGGCCGCGCTGCTCTTCTAGATATTCAAGGTCTGGTCTATTTCCTTCTGGTTCTGCGCTCAGTTTACAGCAGAACTCAGTGAAATGATCTTTAGACCAGTTTCAATGTTTATCTGTTGAAAACGTCACAAACACAAATATTTGCAACACTTCCTGTAGCCGACCCATTTCAAAATAAAAGTACAGCAGCGTTTCGGTCCCGAATCAATTCATTTTTATTGTGAAATAGATGCATGGTCTCTCTGTCTCTCTCTCTCTCTCTCTCTCTCTCTCTCTCTCTCTCTCTCTCTCTCTCTCTCTCTCTCTCTCTCTCTGTCTCTCGCTCTCTCTCTCTCTCTCTCTCTCTCTCTCTCTCTCTCTCTCTCTCTCTCTCTCTCTCTCTCTCTCACCTGATTTATTCAGCCATTATTAAATTAATAATATGAATATATTTAACGCTCACGCTTTCGCCGTGTGACACACGCTTTTGCATGTTTTCACATGAGATGCAGTACAACTACAAACTGCAGTTTAATTTTGTTTCCAATTCTTAAGCACTGAAAATTGTTGAAAAATAAATTGTTATTTGAGGTTTTTAAATAAAACCAACATGGAAAACCAAATGTTAAAACTTCCTTCTATCCACATGCACACACACGCACACACGTAGGCAAGCGTGTGCGTAGGCACATCAGTGGGCCGCGGAGTACTTTCTAGTCAGAACGGTGGTCCCTGGGACAAAACCAGTTGTAAACCCCTGCTCTAGATACCAGTTTGATCGTCTTCTCGGCGCTCCGCCAAGGCCGATCCGAGGACCTCACTAAACCATCCAATGGGGAGTTGCGATGTGTGTGGGCAGGGACTTAGTCAACACGAGCACGTTCCCCATCCATCTATTCCCTTTAGAATTATCCAGGTGCTCATGCAGGAGTTCGGTTCAGTTCAGTCTTTAGTATTCTGTCTGAAATTTGGTAGCAAAACGAGACTGTGTCCAGTGATTTTCTCTTTTCTGTACTAGCACTGTGCAGGCTGTTAACAAAAGAGAAACTATCTCATTTTGTGTACATAGTTTCCCTTTGTTGAGTTATCATAAGGGGCATTGTGTATCACTCCTGCTACTGATGAGAGGTCCATGTTAAGTGATATTTACAGAATGTTTTAGTGGTTATACTGTGTTTTATTAATGTTCTTGGGCAGACACAAGAGGCACTTGTTTATAATTGATTCTTTGTTGTCTCTAGAAGTTCAGATGCGCTGGTCCATTACTATTTGGACCTCAGCATCTAGGGTTCAAAATTTGTAAAATTATACATTATATACCTTATTTGCATATTGTTGTTTTCATTTTTCAGTCAGTTGAGATAAATCTTGAGGAGAAACTTTTTGGGTTGTTTTGTGTCTCTATAGTACGGAGCCCCCAGGGGGCAGAGGGGAAAAAAATGATGGGTGAAAAAAAAAAAATAACGGACTTTTGCGAGATCTCGCAAAACTTTTGCGAGATCCCGAGAAAGTTTTGAGAGATCTCGAGATACTTTTGCGAGATCTCGCAAAAGTTTTACAAGATTTTAAACACCAGCACTGATCCGATCGGTCATCATCGGATAATATCTAAAAAATACATGTGATTATCAGTTTTAGTGAGGAGGAACAGAGACAAGCATACACACACACAACCCCCCCCCCCCCACAAACACACACACACACACACACACAGAGTCTCCCATGACAGACCCTGCAGTCAGTATCTCATAATTATGAGATACTAAGTCATAATAATGAGATGCTAAGTCATAAGACTGTGTGTGTGTGTGTGTGTGTGTGTGTGTGTGTGTGTGTGTGTGTGTGTGTGTGTGTGAGATCTCGCAAAAGTATCTTGAGATCTCGCAAAACTTTCTCGAGATCTCGCAAACGTTTTGCGAGATCTCGCAAAAGTTTTGCGAGATCTCGCAAAAGTCAGTTTTTTTTTTTTTTCAACCCATCATTTTTTTCCCCCCTGTCCCCTGGGGGGCTCCATAGTATAGGACTACTATAAAAAGCACTTGCATTTTTAATTTTGGTACTTGTGCTTTTACTTTTGATACTTAAGTACGTTTCAACACCAGATACTTTTCATACTTAAGTATTTTTAATATGAGCTACTTTAAGACTTTTACTCAAGTCATTGTCTGGCGGTTGACTTTTACTTTTACTGAAGTACCTTTCAGGTAAGATATCTGTACTTTTACTCAAGTATGGCTTTCAAATATTTTATACACCACTGGCCACAGGCCAGTACAACCTTGCCCACAGATCTTAATAAATGACTAACCAGCTTCTGATCTGCATCTGATACCTAATTTTTAGTTATTTTTGTCATGTTTTGATCCATTGTATTGCTTAAAAAGGCTATTGTTTAAGCACTTTATTTGTTGCACTTTTTTGTTTGATGGAACATGTGGTGGGAGGCTTTGAATAATGAAAAATATTTATCCCTAACTAATCTTGTGTAATTTTTTGCTGAACATAAATCATTAACTGCTCTTAAGAATGCAATTATTAACAATATAGGTTAGGTTTCAGTTAAGAATTAGTTGAATACCATTGTAATCAACATGTCAATCAACTATTAATAAGGCTATTTTGTGGTACATAGAGTCATTGAGGCACAACAATAGTTTTCTGGTTGAATGTTCAGCTCAAGTCTAGAAGGCCCTACAAGTCATGATCTGATGAACATGAATCAGAATAAGTTCAGGTATTGCACATCTTTAGCATACCACCCAAAAATCTTCACAGAATAGAACCAATGTTGTCCATCTCCAGTCTGCCGCCCCTATCAATGACTCTGTGCCCCACAAACCACAAGAATGCACAACATGGGCACAACGCCAAATTAATTCCTATTCCCTGATATTTGAGCCACCAACGTGTGTGGCTGCGTGCGCGGCAAAAATTTGGTCACCCCAGACAAAATCTCACTCCAAGGTTTTTTGAAAAGTTGGCAGCTCTGGTAGCATGTCCGCGATGTAGCCTAACCTAAACCAACTAACTTGACTTCGCACTACGTTACCCATGATTCATCGCACACACATGTAGACCAAACAAGCAACGTACTCCAGGTGTCTTCTTCTCTGGCCAGTGTCTCGGCTCCGAGCCGTAGCGGGGAGCTCCGCTCACAGGTTATCTTTTAGCGTCTTTTCCCACAATACCCAGGTGCACTACGTCAAGTACTACACTTTCCTTAAAGGGGAAGGCCACACCTGCAACACAACAGCTCTGGTCTCATATACAAATGGCAAGAGAAAGAGACGCAGACTCAGCAACTACAGCCGATGCACCTTATTATTATCTGAGGGATCTTTACACACTGTCTGATAAAGATTCCGACAGTAAAGGCAAGGGGTTGTGATGGATACAGTTCTTTAAAAAACAAGTTCAGTCTTTTATTCTCACTTTCCACCTTAAAACTATAAAATGAACTGAACTATGAACTCGTTCAGAATTTAAATGGTGAACTACAAACGTGAACTATTCATGTTTACTTGTATAAACTGAACTTTGAACTAGTTCATGAGAGGTGTGAACTTGCACAACACTGGTACTATTGTACAAGTACAATAATAAAGTTCCCTTTCATGTAATATTGGATTATGTCATTTGTAAATCCACCAATAAACCTGCATAGCCATAAACAAGCGTTGAATAACAAAGTATATTTGCAACTTGAGCATTTCCTGATCTCCACTCAAACCAATCAACGACATTAAAGTTAATTAATAGAAAGTGTAAAGTAAAGTTCCTGTGACCTTCAACCCCCGGCCACTAAGAGAAGGAAACTAAACATCTAGTATCATGTTCACGTCATAAAGGCTGGAAATGAATTACAGAACTTTATAGACAGTAACACTGAGAGCACATCAGTGTGTGTGTGTGTGTGTGTGTGTGTGTGTGTGTGTGTGTGTGTGTGTGTGTGTGTGTGTGTGTGTGTGTGTGTGTGTGTGTGTGTGTGTGTGTGTGTGTGTGTGTGTGTACTCACACCTCAGCCAGTGAGTCCAGAGCTTTACTGGGATCCACAGTGAAGACTCTCCACTGGTTGGTGACCACTGCTGAAACGTATGATTGTGAAAACACGTTGTGTTATTAAACACTTGATGAACAGATGAAGATAAAAAGTGAAACTGTGAGTTCACTCTGTTAATTAGTCCTTTGAAGGCTCTTTGATCCAGACCTGCTGTTCACATCTGTCTCTGGGATCCGATCACATGACGTCTGTCACCAGGTGTGAACTGACAAACTTAGAGTCATGTGATCAGCAGACGGATGTTAACAGCAGGTGTGAGAGTGAGACAGGAAAACTTTCAGAAAGTTGTGTTCACACTCACCTGCTCACTTTCCTTCCTTCTGCTCGTCCAGGTGAAAATGGAGTCTGACCGCTCCCTGTTCTCAGGCTCCTCCTCCTCCCTGTGGAACCAGTTCACTCTTGAAAACAAACAGTTCAAAGTCCAGTTCATACGCATGAAGATGAACTGGTTCACAGTTCATGTTTTATTGTGGTGTTATGATGTAGATAACAAACTTAGGATCATGTCCTTAATTAATAATGGACGGTGTGGGATCATGAATCCAGATCTTCACTTTCACACTGAGTCCTGACTGGGAGCGTCTCCTGGGACTGAGCCGTACAATGTGATTCATCCTGATGTTTAAATGAGCATCAGAAACTCTGGAGTCAAACACGTCTTCATCATGTGAACACGATGAAGACGTGTTTCCTTGAGATCGGTCTGATCCGTCAATAGTTTGTTAAAATGTGGAAAACTCCCAAACGGCCCAATGAAGCCTAAGCTCAAACCCATGTTTCCTCCTTTGATTTGAAGGTTGTTATATTTGGTGTTGGAGCTGAATGTGTGACTCCATCTGCAGAACTCTGCCACGTCAGGTCACATTTATACAGTCCAGTCACAGTGTTGGTTTATAGATCTAGAGAAATACAGCTGCATTGTGATGCATCATTTGACCTTTGTGTATTTCAATAATTGCTGAGATTTGCATCCCAACAGTAACAGTAGTGTTTGGCCACAAGGTGTCAGCAAAGAGCCAGAGTACCTGGCTGCAGACAACATGGTTTTACCATCAAGTCTAAACTGGATGAACTGGAATTCCACCATAGAAAATACTTTCTATGAAAAAATAAAATAACTGACTCTCTGGGTCCGAGGCTGAATTGTTCTTTGCTTTGCTTTGCTTTCCGTGTCTTGATGATGGATAACCCTGGTGGCTGATGGACACGAGAAACACAAAGATCAAATGAAAGTCCACTTCCTGTCCAGCGTGTGCGTTCATCTTGACCCACAGGTCAGGCATCACGCTGGTCTCCTCAGGTTCGCATCTTGTCTCTACTCTAACAAGAAGAAACCAACCTGTGGTCATTTCATGTCAAACAACCGTTGTTTTTATCATTTGAAATAAATTCAAATAAATGTATTCCTGTCGGGGAAAAAGGATCCTGATGCTGCGTCTGTTTTTATTCTGCTGGATTCCTCTGGACTGAATCTGTGTCACCTGGAGCAGAACAATCCAGAACCAGCACTTTGAAGATGTTGTTCCAGACCTGTGAGGTGGTCGGCCCTCTCCGAATGGTTTCTCCCACATTAGCAACAGTGGAAGCAGATTAAACAGTTTATACATGTTCAGAGGAGACAGGGGGAAAGTTAATGGTAATAAAGTCAAACTAACTAAAATGAGAGAGAGAGAGAGAGAGAGAGAGAGAGAGAGAGAGAGAGAGAGAGAGAGAGAGAGAGAGAGAGAGAGAGAGAGAGAGAGAGAGAGAGAGAGAGAGAGATTCAATCAGGAAGTGAGACTATTCAGATATGATGTCAAAGTAAGATTAGTGAGTAAGAAAGCAAAGTCAGATTCAGATTTTATTAATATCAGTGAAAATAGCAGACTCAACGAACAAGCACTCGGCACCATTCGAAGTGTCTGGATCACCAAGGACGAGATGTTTCCACCTGTTTGAAGAGGAGAGAAACGCTGAGTCATGATTCCAGTGGTGGAAGGATGTTTATTGAGCATTAAAGCAGAGACAAGTAGAAACAGAACTTTTCTCTCTTCTTCTCGTTACATCTGGTTTGTCACAGAGGAAATGATCCATGTGTTTGACTCATAGACTGATATATAAAGGCTTTGACTGGGATGTGCTGCTGTTATACTGCAGCGCCACCTGTGGGTCAAAAGTAGAACAGCCACCACCGCTCTGCACCTGATGCAGAAATGAAAACGTCCCATTTTTAAGTTCAGAGTTTTGATCTTTTGTGTCAAAGACAAAAGTCTGATTTTAAACTCAAAGTGATTTCATTGTGTTGAACTTTGTGTTGAACTAAATCAATTTGTGACGTGAATCCAGGAACTGTGATGTTTTCAGATGTTTGTTTGTTTTGTGATGTTAGAATCCGGTTTGTGTGTTTTTCTTGGTGATGAAGTGATCATTGTGTGTAGCAGTCAAACAGTTTGTCAACATGTGACTGTTGATCCAGAGACACATAACCCATGTTGATGTAACATAACAAAGACAGGGGGGGGGGGGGGGGGGGGGCAGGAAAAGAAGAAAAAGATGAAAACACATTTATTGTCAGTTAAAATCTTTATTGATCCTCTGAGTGGACGACAACGTTCAACACATACTACACATCTTCATCCTCTTCGTCACAGTGAACTGTCGGGTCAGCTCAGGTCAAAGGTCAAACACGTCTTTAAACAGCAGCTCGCGCTCAACACAGGAAGTAGATACATAAAAAAAATAACCACTAAGGAACATCCAATCAGAACAGTCGATCAACACACCATTAACAAATGAGCTGAACCAGACTGACACTGCCCCCTGGTGTCTGGCTGCAGTATAGGTCATAAACCTCCTCCTCCATGAGCAGATGGGACATGGACATAAAAAATAATCAAAGACGTTAAATATGTTTGTCAAAGATGTTTCTGTCATTTCAGTTCTTATCTCACTGATGTTTGTTCAAGTGTTTCTGATCAGTTTGGTTATAATATATTTGACTTTATGAACACTGTTGCACTTGCACTGCATTTTAGCTTAATTTATTTATATATGTATATATAATATTGAAGGAGATGTTGGTGTGTTATTAAGTCTGAGTCGTGTGATGCTACGATCCATCACGACGCCTCCTCAACCCAACACGTCCATCATTCATGAGCTCACCTCGTCTGGCGGAAAGAGGTTCAACTTTATTTCAGAAAGAAAAGTTTATAAAGCATTTTGTGAATTATAACCCAAAGTTCAAAAGAATAGTGACGTTAACGTAGTTCAAAATAAAACTTACAGCATCTCAAACCGACGAGAGCGTTAGAGTTGAACAGTTTACTGGAAAAGATCAAATAAACAACGTTTCCTCAGACATGTGAAACAAATACAGTCATTTCACTCCTGCTTTCACTAGTAATAAAAAAAAAAAGAAGAACAGTATTAGAATCATACAGGGTCGTGTCAAAAAAGAACAGAAACGAACATAGCGCAAGCCGCTCATCTTGTTGCCGTCGCTACTTCTCTAAATGAAATCCATCGTAACATTCCGAGTCCCTGCCGATGTGTTTTCTATCTGTTGCTCTAGCATCATTAGAATATGTTTGCTGCTCTATTTTATCTGCTTCTATTTACATTTAGGTTTTATTTACAGCGGCGATTAACGGCCCCGCCCACGCAGCAGCGCCGGTCAGACATTGTTTGTGCAACGTTTGTGTCTGCAATTGAATTTTCTCCAAAACGACGTTAAGAAGAGTTCTCAACGCCGCCCCCCCCCCCCCCCCCCCCCGTGTTCCTCAGTGACTGTGCAGCTGATGTCTGAGGCCGGCGGACGGACGGCGTGCACGGAAACAAGGCGGCGGCAAACAGTCGATTCCATTAAATTAACCCGGATTTCTGCTTTGGCACGTCATGTGACATGATGACCTGTTGACCAGACTCGAGTTCTTTGTTCTATTGATGAACCTGTCGTCTGTTTCATTGAAGGACCAGTTTCACACAGATGTTCAGTTTACTGACAAAGAAAAACGATAGAGAACCTGGACACAGAAAAGTCTCCACGATGACAAAAAGGAGAAGTCGCTCATAAACCCATCAGGAGATCAGCAGGTGTTAGAACGCGGTGGAATCATCAGCGAGGAACAAGAGCTGAATTCAAACCAGAAAAACAACCGGTCCACAGATTCTGGCGTTTGTTCTTCCTTGTTCACGTTTTCTATCGAGACCTCAGAGAGCGAACATGTAAACACGCCAACCGTCTGTTTCCTCTTTAACGAAACCAACGCTGTGAAGGAAACACAGAAAATAACTCGACCAGACAAACTCAGAGCGGTTGTTTCCTGGTCGACAGTAAACTTCAGGTTAAACCGAACTGGTCTGATGTCGACTCCGAGCGGCTCCACGTCCGCCGGCTTCCTCTGGTTTCTTGAATGTTGCTAAAAAAACACATCGGCTGGAATGAGCCTGTGTGCCGCCGCCATCACGGTCGATCTGCCAAACCGCCACAGGGTCGGAGACAGGGGGAGGGGGGTCACTCTGAGGCAAAGGGCACCTCTGGCGGGGGGGGCTTGACAGTGACGGGCTGGGACGTGCGGCGGGGGGGCGAAGGCTTGGGCTGAGCCTGCTGCTGCATGGTGTCGTAGTACGTCACACCTCCATAGGTCACCTGGGCCTGAGCCTGAGAGACACACACACACACACACACACACACAGTAGAATTAGCACAATGTGGCTGTGACTCGACAACATGTTCCTGATTCACACGATGAGGTCAGAGCTTTACTGTCTTTACTGTGAATCAGTTAAAGACTCAGAAGTTAGCAACAACCAGAGTTTATCTCCAATATTCAGCAGGAAACTTTGAAACATGAAGAATTCTGAACAGTTTGTGGATTTGTTGGAGCAGCAGCTCTTCTGGTTGAGGAAGCAGAGGATCATGGGTAATATCCAGCGTTCAGTTCAGCTCAAACTGTGGTTCACATCTGTAGAAACAACTCAGTCTTTTCACTTCGTCGCTCACAGACCAGCAGAGTTAATCCCCACGTGTGGCAGCAGGGGGCGCCGTTCATCAGTAACAGTTACATAGAGACAGTGGTAACTCCTACCTGTGGGGTGGGGTACATGGTGGGGTAAGGGAAGGTCATGACGCCCGGTGGAGGGTAGAAAGGAGGTGGCAGGAGTTGCTGCGGTTGCCCGGGTGACAGAGACACAGGTGGGCCGGCGTAGAGGGCGGGGTTAGCGATCGGGGCGCCTGATTGGTGTGGGTGGAGACCTGGAGACGAGTGACGCACAGAAAATAAAACACTTGATCACAAATAAATCAGCTTCTGAAACAGGTGAAGAAAACTGACGCCACTGACCCGGGTGGGGGAGGTGCATCTCAGGCTGCACCAGCATGCCTTGTGGTGGGATGGGGGGGGGGCCATCGCCATGAGCATAGATCGGCCCCTGGTACGACACTGAGGAAGAGAAACAAGTTACTAAACACAGAAGCTCTTCAGTGACCTCTGCTGGTGAGAAGGACAAAGTACAACTCGGTCTTCAACAGGTTTCTACACAAAACCTTCACTTGATTTTATAAACTTTTAAACTCTTCACACAAACGTATAAACTTCTTCTTCATCTCACTGGGTTCGTAGTAGTGTCCGTCCATCACTCCCAGGTGCATGGGCGGAGCCGGCTCAGGGACGGCCCTCTGGCGTTGGGAGGAGTAGCGTTTGGCCCGATTGGTGCCGACGCCCATCTCCTCCATGCTGGAGAACTGCGGCGGCCCCCCGGGGATGTGCAGGGGGCCGGGGAGGCCTGCGGACAGAGACATGATCAGCTGGGACTCGGGTTCCGATGGTTAATAGTTGCTGTTGACAGGAAGTGCGCTGCTGACATGACGTCGTGGTATCGTTTGTGTTCAGCCGGGTCGGGAACATCTGAACTCTTAGCTAGGTCTCTGCTGCTAGCGCTCACTTCAACATGGAAGCAGCTTCACCTCAAACATCTCGTCAGGACGTCAGGAGTCTTTCATACTCAGGAAAACCTCTGGTGTCATGTGACTTCATGTTAACAGATGAATATTTGTTTCAAATCAAAATGAGGAGTGAGAACAAAGTGACTCACCTCTCATCTCAGAGCTGATGTACGAGGACGGACTCCGGTTCCAGCTCTGTCCGGCCAGACTGAGTCGAGCCACGTCTGCGTCCAGCTCGGTCAGCCCCCCTCCCCCTCCACTTCCTGTCTGACTCGGTGCGTCTCCCGTCCAGCTCCTCCCCCCGGCGCTGACGGGGGGGGAGTTGTTCCCGCCCACTGTGGTCTCGTCCACAGACGGCTGTTTGCTTCCCAGGTCAGTGGGCCGAGAGCGAGTCCTGCGAGCCAGCGCGTAAGACTTGCGCTCCACCGGCCGCTCTGTGGGAGGAGAGGCTTCCCTATTGGCCACTGATGAGGATTGAGGGGAGGGGTCAGAGGAGGAAGCAGCCGATCCGGACACAGAGCGCTCGGCTCCGCCCCTTTGTTCCTTCTGCTGGCGTCGGGGTGAAGCAGACTGGTAACCGCCAGGCTGCGTCTTCACAGCGCTGGAGCTCAGGTCCTTTTCCTCAACACCTGATTGGCTGGTGCCGCTGTTCTCAATGAGCAGGTAGGGACCGCCCCTTCCTCCACCACCACGCCCTCCTCTGCTGACCACACCCCTGTCGCCTGCAGGCTCCGGATAAGCTTTCGGGCCCTGTCGCTCTCTGGGATGCATCTGGGGTGCGTTCGATTCATCGTTCCTGTAGTGGGATTGAGGTGGGTGGTGCATCTGGTTCTGGTACGAGGGTCTGCTGCGGGGGGGTGGCGGTCTGGATGAGTTGTTGCTGCGCTGAGCAGAGGAGAGAGGGACGGAGGAAGATGATGTGGAGGTGTGGATGGATGAAGGTGGAGGAACTCCTCGGTTCTGACCTCCACCTCCTCCTTGCCAGGATCGGACTGCTCGCTCGCCGCCCCCCCCCTCTCTCCAGCGGTTGTCTCTGCCGGGCGACACGCTCTGTCTGCAAAGACAAGACCACGACTCCACACGTTGAGCTCCTGCAGGTCAAAGTGGCCTCAACCCTCTGGACAGCCACGTGTTTTAATATATTTAAGAAATGCAAGTTTTCAGGACGTAGTTTCTCACCTTGGCCGGCGCTGTCTGTACGAGCGCTCTCCTTGGCCGCCGCCGTTTCTGATGTCATAACCATAGATGGCGATGAGCTCCTCGCGGCTCTTCGGCGCCTGTTCTTCCTCCCTGAACTTGTCGTGATTCCAGCGACCCTCGTCTTTCCACAGCTTCCCTTTCCGACCTTTAGGTCTGATGGGACACAAAGAGGACACGTGGGGAAGTTAAAGGCGCATTCCGCTTTAAACTTTGACATTCAAACATTTCACCACTCAGAAGTAGAGTTGGTGAACGAGCAGCCGTCACACGGTGAAGTCGTCAAAACCACAACTCAAACAAAGTGAGTTAAAACGGTTGTTTGTGTTGAATCTCATGAAGCCAGTCACTCTACACAAAGCAGAAAACCAAATGACCTGTTGGTAATTAGTTTTTTATCTTAAGCTTTATCAAATCTGTCAAAACGAGTAGGGGTGTCACGAAACCAAAAATTCAGTAGTCGGTGCCAATACCAGTAAAATAACACGATTCTCGATGCCAATTTCTATACCACGGTAAAAAAAAAGTGCATTCTTTGGATGTTGTTAATGTCATATACGGTAGTTCAAGGTGCTTGCGCATCTACTGAGGGTTATACGGTAATTGTCGTCGCATGCGAGTGATGCTTTGTTGTGAGACACGTTATGCATTAAATGATAATGCCACGGTCATCTGCCTCACGCCGTGTTTACACCGGACGCTGAAGCCTTAAATAACAGCTGGCTCCCATCCACTCCAATGTTAAACCTTTGTGCGGGTCCCACCGGAGCCTCCGGTGTAAATAACCAAGTGCCGGCGCGCTAGGGATTAGCGCGGCGGCGTTGCTTCCGTGTCCAGTGTAAACCCGGCGTCAAACGCAGAGTACTCACATACACAACTCTTTTTGGCTTTTTAATAAACAAGTCGAGGTGGTGGTGGCGAACGCTGCAGCCGCAGTTGCCGTCTTGGTTTTCTGAATGTAAACGTCGACTGGCGCAGCACCGATGCTAATGCTAAGTTGCTAACAGCTGGCATCGAAGTTCACGGTGCTTCAAAAAATGGGCATCGTCTGTGTTTTGTTATGTTAGTATCGACAGGTATCGTAAGTATCGGTTCTCGTGACATCCCTAAAAACGAGGCGATGTAATGTCACGATTGTTGTCCAATGATGACCTTAATAATAAGGTGGCTGCTTCCTGTACCTCTCCTCCTCCTGAGCTTGACCTCTGACGTCGTGCTCGAAGAACAGACCCTTCCGAGGGATGTACGCCGGGTTTTTTCTGTCCTCGTCATCGTCAAGCTTTTGACCCGGTTTCCCCCCCACTTTGGTTTCCGGGTCGTCTGTGGACTCCTGCACAGAAGAAGAAGAGAGCAACCGTTCAACCGTCGGTTGGCGACCAGCGCGGAAAAACCAACATCACGACACAAGCGTTTACTCGTAACCGTGGATTTGGACGGGAATGCGTCGATATGTAGCACAGTTTACATTCATCTTTTATTCGAGTACATAACAGTGGAATCATATTTTTAATTAAGGACCAATTGTGTAACTCATACTGAACATTTGCAGAAGTCGTGCAGGACATCAAACAGTTTGAAGCCGTGAGTTCACCTGTCCGTCTCCGCTCTGTCTCTCTCCGCTGAGGTTCTCCTTCTCCTCGGCTTTGCTCTCCTCCGTCCTCTCAGACCCATCCTCCCTCTCTGGCTCCTCCTCCTCCTCCCCCTCCTGCTCCTTCTGCTGAACCTCCTCCTCCTCCTGATGCTGCTCCTCCTCTTTGTCTTCTACCTGCTCCCCCTCCTCTCCCGGTGCCGGGTCGCTGGGCGCTGGAGGTTCTGACTCGCTGGCTGCTGCTGCTGGGGCTTCTTCTTCGTCGCTCTCGGCCTCCTCTTCCTCCTCCACTCCCTCCGGACACACAGAACAGGGTTCAACTTTTCAAAGATGCCACCAAAGACACACTTGCGCTTTATCAACGACACTTTATTTATTCAGTGTACATGTTTATATATTAATAACATTTATGTTTTGGTCTGTTCTGTGTTTAACATCAACCTTGGACTGCAGATGGAAATTAGTCTAAGAGCCTCTGGTACATTTAAATGAACCAGTGTGCTCATATAAATAAAGTACCAGTGTCCCGGCTTCACTCTGCTTCCGGGTCATTTCCCTTGGAGACACCTCATCACGAACAGAGCGCCCGGTCGGAACCTACACTTCAAAGCCTTTTACAGACTTTTCTCTTCTACACATTTCACTGGAACTGTGGGAAATGAGTGACACAGGTCTGAACCTCATAGAGCTGACGTCAGTTAGTTAGTTCGTCTGTGATCTACCTCTGAATGGGAGCCGTTGTCCTCAGGATCTGCACTTTCGTAGTCGGACAGGACAGCTGAACAAGAAGCAGAGACAGAGAGACAGATGAGTGCAAGAGGACAAACAGGATTCACAGCATCCGACCACATTTGTCTCCAAATGACGTCACCAGCACAAGATGGCAGCGCCTGTGTCTGACACATTTTGGCGTCTGTGTTTATTTACAGTCAGCAAGAACAACATGCTGTCTTTTAGATTCTGTTTATTGATCCAGCAGTTTAACAGTTATGCAGGTTATGGCTGTGGAGTAATGAATATATTTACCTTCTCCCACTCCATCTTCACTCTCCTGCAAAAAGATGGACAACAAAAGGAATTAGAGATTAAAACATTGGATCAAAAGCCAAATTGATTGAATTGACTCATTACTTTAGCTTGAAGACATTTGAGGGGAATTGTCTGTATATTTTATTTTGCACAATCATGCGTCACCTTCCCAACATCAAGGAAGGAAGTGAAGCGACTGAACGTTCTCCATCGCTGAGCGACTGAGGAAAACCTCATTTCATCCTCCTGGAGCGTGAGCAGCCTCACAGACCCGACCTGGCTTTAACCAGTCTGAAGCTGATGGTTTTATATTTGATTTGAAGGGAAATCTTTGAGCTTTGTTAATGAGACGTGAGTCTGTTTGATAGAAACTTTTATACTTTAAGTACATTTGAGAATCTGTACTAGATACTGTTCTGCAGTGAGGAGGTTGAGTCAGTGCTTTGACACCAGAGTCTACTGGAGCACAGATGAACATGTGACTGGTGTCCACCAGTCTGTCCAGTATAAAGCCCACAGGTCCTCTGAGATACACTGATCCATCACAACCAGGAGCTGTGACCTCAGGTCCACGGTACCTGCTGCGGGACTCAAGGGGAGCCTCCCCGGGTTCGAGCAGCCGGGTGCAGCTCGGCCTGTCCGGCCTGGAGGACCGGCAGCCTACCAGGAGACAAGCCGGAGACAAGCCGGGGACAAGCCGGAGACTACCCGGACACAAGCCGCGTCTGACCGCAGAGCAGGCGGAGCCGGTGGAATGGCCGCTGCTGTTTCCTGTGTGAACTTATTCAACTGGCGCCAACTCGTCCGGCTGTCCCCGGGACTCACGTCCCTGATGTGGATCAAGAAGTGAAGAGCAACCGGTTCAGCTGCGAACTAACTGACCCGGACTCCTCCGCTCACACACCGGGCTGCTTCATTAGGGACTACCGGAGGATTCCTCCGTGCACCGCGGGCCTGGAGGACCCGACCCGGGGGGAGGTGCTCCTTCCCGGGGCGGGTGTCCAGGCTGCTGCCGGGGACACGGAGCCAGCGGCTGGCGAAGCTAACGCTAGCTCCTGCAGCTAGCCGCTACTCACACATTCAGACTCCGCGGTGTTCTTGGCCTCGGGTCGGACCACCGGGACCTCCGCCGGCTCGGGCTCCTTCGCCCGGCTCTTGGTGGTCGGGGAGGCCGACCTCCCGCTGTCCGAACCCGAGCCGGACCCGTCGTCGTCCTCGCTGTCCTGGGACGCGCGCCTCCTCCGTCGCCGCCGGTCCGCCATCTTAGGACTCGAATGGTGGAAACCGGAAGCCTCAAAGCATTGTGGGTAGTAAGTTCTTCTTCACTGGTGTTTTTAAGGCTGCCTCAGACTCAAGTTTTTATCTACTGCCACCTGCTGGAGTGTAAACGTCAATGTCACTGACATTATTTCACCAGATTATATATTTAACACATTTTAGTAGAAAATCTGAAAAACTTTAACAATGATCTTTTGCTTCTTTGATCCTTTAACCAAGAATAGAAATACACAGAATAAATAGAAATAAATAGCAAAATATATCATCAAGAAGTATGTGCATTAAACTGCATTACACTGCAATATTAGACTGCATGGTTTAGCATCATCATATTGTGTTTGATTTTTGTTTCGGCAGCAAGTTTAGTTAGAATGACAAAGCATCTGCTGTGGTTCAAGACGCTAGTACGACATCTAGTGGCAGTGAATATTATATTTAACCTTTAAAATATCATGAAATACGACAGTTTGGGATTCAAAACATTTTAATCGGGATTCATTTTTAAAACACATTTTGAGAAACATATTAAATGGGATCTGCAAATAAAAACTTGACTCTTGACTGTTCTCCTGGGCGACGCACAGAGTCGCTCATCTGGTTATTTCACCGGACCGTCCTCTGGGAGACACGTTGTCCTCTTCAGTCCAAATCCCTTGTGTCCAGTGTGATGATCATCATGTGGACGCTGTGGCTGCCCGGCAGAGTCGATCCGGCCAGCTCAGATTTATCGGCACCAAAGTTTTCCAACTGGATGTCGACACAGTTCATGTTCCATCTGCGGAGCAACGGCTCAATCGACCAATCAGCGCTGAGACAGGACCAAGAGAAGGAGTGTAGAGGTGAGGCATTGACACAGAGCCAAACTGAAACCAGCTTCAAACACAATCACATCTGTTATAACAACTACCACAGAGACATGTGGTTAAAATCAGTTGTGTGTTTTGTTACTTATTGTTTCTATTCATTTATTTGTTTGGTTGTACTTCATTTTATTATGTGCTATATTCTATTCTTCCAGTGGCCTCTAAGGCCCACAGATCCTCACAGGTTCACCTTCTCTCCTGGTACGTGGTCCAGAACTGTGCTCTGGGATTTTTCCTCAGAAGAAAAGCAACAGTCACGAGAACGTCTTCGAAATCTGAAACAAGTTTCAAATGTTCGCTTAGTTTTGTGAGAAATATTGCATATTATATTGGACATAGTTTTCCTTTACAGCTGTGGTTAACTTGCATTCAGCTGTTGAACATGAACCGACCTCGAGGCTCGTAGAACACGTCAGATCCCAGGATGAAGTCCAGGTGAGGCAGCAGGACGAGGTCCGGGGACACCTCCCCCCAGGTGAGACCCACCACGACCACCTCACGGAGGCCGTTCGCTTCACAGCTGCGCCGGCAGTTCTCCAGACACCGCGGCGTCCGGGCGCTGTCCGACAGAATCACCTTCGCACCGCACCGCGCCGCCACCGCCCCGGGGAGACTCACACCGGCCCCGAGCTGTGGACAGAGGACAGGGCTTGAGTTCATGTCTGAGCCCCGGGACATCCAGGTGAAAGCCCCCCCACCTCCAGCACTGTGTGGTCCTTCAGCTCCTCCCGGTGGGTCCACAGGAACTGAGCCAGCACCACCGCACACGGCCACACGTACATGCCATACTGAGGGTCCAGGACCTGAGAGACAGGGGGACAGACCTCAGGACAGGGGGACAGACCTCAGGTACAGACACTGACAGACATTATGACGTCAGTTGATGGACATGTGGACAGACCTCAGGACAGACACTGACAGACATTATGACGTCAGTTGATGGACATGTGGACAGACCTCAGGACAGACACTGACAGACATTATGACGTCAGCAGATGGACATGTGGACAGACCTCAGGACAGACATTATGACGTCAGCAGATGGACATGTGGACAGACCTCAGGTACAGACACTGACAGACATTATGACGTCAGTAGATGGACATGTGGACTGACCTCAGGACAGACATTATGACGTCAGCAGATGGACATGTGGACAGACCTCAGGTACAGACACTGACAGACATTATGACGTCACATGATGGACATGTGGACTGACCTCAGGACAGACACTGACAGACATTTTGACGTCAGCTGATGGACATGTGGACAGACCTCAGGACAGACACTGACAGACATTATGAAGTCACATGATGGACATGTGGACTGACCTCAGGTACAGACAGACTAATGACGTCAGCAGATGGACATGTGGACTGACCTCAGGTACAGACACTGACAGACACTCTGCGCTGTTGTCTTCAAACGTGAACACTTTATAAGCTATGCTAGCCTCGTTAGCTTCGTTAGCTCCCGCGGGATCCATCGCTCCATCGCCGTGTGAATCGACCTCCTCCTCGGTCAGTGATCCGTGAGGCTACGGACGCATTCTCCTGTAGAAACATCAGCAACAGACACTTTGTCTGTTTCCTGTTTCCGCGTCCAGCCTATTACAGGACGGCAGCTCAACAGCCAATCAAATCGAAGTATACGCCTGGCGGGAAGGCACATTCCACCCTCTGACCAATCAAAGCTCTGCTTCCTGAGCCTTTGAAGCCAATCAGGTGTGTACTGTGACACATGGGCGTGTCAGTAGCAGAAGCATCGTGTGTGCAGGCAGCTAGCTGTTGTTAGCTACTGTTAGCTGTTGTTAGCTGCTGCTAGCTGCTGTTAGCACTCTATCATTAAAGAGCCCCTGTGGTCTGGGCTGTGCTGAACAGGTTTATCAGGTTGAAACCGCGGAGCCGCTTCTGCTCCGTGGAGGCTGAGCGGGTGAGAGCAGGCGGCGAGCCGGCGAGCAGCGCAGGCTAGTGGATGTGAGCGTGTGGTAGCCCCGGGTTAGCTTCACAGCTAACGGAGACCGCGACACAAGCCCAGAGGAGGAATGAACCATAAGAGCAAGAAGAGGATCAAAGAGGCGAAGCGGAGCGCCAGGCCCGAGCTGAAGGACTCGCTGGACTGGATCAGACACGGCTACCACGAAACCTTCGACCTGTCGCACCGGACCGTCAAGGTACAAGGAGCCCGGCGGCTGAGCTAGCAGCTAGGCTAGCAGCTAAGCTAACAGCTAGGCTAGCAGCAGGAGTGCAGCTGGTCACGTAGGCACCGGGAAGAGCTGCGGTGTTGCGACACATTCTGTGACCCCGAGAACTTACTTTACATCCAATGTTGTGTTGGCATCAAAATACACTTTAAAATAAAATGTGTTTGAAAGATAACGAGTGAAGATTAAATGTGTTCATCACATTAATGCTTCATCGAACACATCCGAGAGTACATCCTAGTTGTATATTAGGGGTGGGAATTGGCAAAAATGTGACGTTTCAATAGTATTGCGATATTTGGGCCACGATTCAATAGTATTGCGATACTGCAAGTACTGCGATTCGATTCTGCAATATATTGCGGTTCATGTCCCCCATATTATTCAAAGGCATTACAAAAAATGAGGAAAATAAGACTGCTCAACTCACTTCAAATGTCACATTTAATTCTGTGAACAACATTGTCTTCTACACATTAACTGAAGTGCAAAAACGTTGTCCTTGAACATTCAGGACACAGGACCTTTGTCATTATTTTCTGAATAGGAGACCTCTCACATGAACACTGAGCTCAATCATATAAATAAGAGGAACCTAGAGCTTCAATCAAATTGAGACCTGCAAGGTCATGACCCAAAATGTAGAATTAATTTGGGAATATTGGCATTTTTGTTCAGAAAAAGGAGTTGGTCAACATGCTCAGATGTTAAAGCTCCTCTGGGCCGTTACTATATCTCCTGCAGTGAAGAACATCCTTTCCACAGACACACTAGGTATCTTTTAAACTCTGAAACTCTCCTCGTCATGCTTTGCCAGCCAGGGGCTGTTACATATATAATTGTAAATAAATATTAAAAAAAAATCTCTCTCCCTCACTCACTCGATATAATCGCGGGCGCAAAATATCGCGATACTGAACAGAATCGATTTTTTCCCCCACCACTAGTTGTATAGTGGATTTATCATCTGCAGCATAAAGCGGAATACGATAACAACTGCTGAAATATAAACAAGTACATTAACTAAGTATTTAACTTCATTCATTTTAACATACTCATATTTAGTTAGATGTGTTTTCCTGCACTTCATCATTAGAACTAACGTGGTGCTGCAGGGATGGATTCACTTCTGTTCACATGATGTCACATCTACTCCGGTCAATCATTGGTCACAAACCAACATGATCACAGCAGCAATTCCACATAAAAACTAGTTTGTGGGATTTAATTAAATATCTGTCTAATATCCAAGCAGCTGTAGATTACGTGTGAGGTTCGTATGTTAATGATTTATCTTGCTGTGATTGTTCCTCCTGCTCCCTCACCAGTTCTGTAGTACTCAGTTTGTGCTCTGACATTGTGGACCAGTGAACTGATGTTTGCTGTGTTTCAGGACAACGTGGAGCGTGTGGACACCCTCCATCTCAGCCCTGAAGAGTTCATCCGGCGCTTCGAGCGACCCTACAAGCCCGTCGTCCTCCAGAACAGCCAGGAGAGCTGGCCCGCCCGAGAGAAATGGACTCTGGAGCGACTCAAGCGCAAGTACCGCAACCAGAAGTTCAAGTGCGGGGAGGACAACGACGGCTACTCGGTGAAGATGAAGATGAAGTACTACATGGAGTACCTGGAGAACACCAGGGACGACAGCCCGCTCTACATCTTCGACAGCAGCTACGGTGAACACGCCAAGCGCCGGAAGCTGTTGGACGACTACCAGGTCCCCGTCTTCTTCAGGGACGACCTCTTCCAGTTTGCAGGAGAGAAACGCAGACCGCCGTACAAGTAAACACCAAACCTCTGTGTAATCTGCCCACGTTCATATTTATTATCAAAGACATTAACATTAATGGTGACAATTACTTTAAATAAATATATGAACATGGACACAAAAACACCCAGTTTTATACTGACACATGAATAATCCTAAAAAACACTGCAGTAGAAATGTTCCTCAGTGTCTTCTCACTTCCTGTGATGTCACTTCCTGAAGAATCTTCTGATGCTTCCTATCTTTAAATCTTATAAAACCTCAGAAGTTTGAACAATAAATTCACTTTCCTACAAAGACCTGTAGACGATGATAAAAAGTGTTGAATTTAAGTGAAGTTTAAAAGACTACTTATATTGAACTCGTTGAAACCTGCAGATCCGTTAAATGGCTCTGAGATAAAGTGTGAAATCGTTTCCTCCACCACAGATGGTTTGTGATGGGTCCGGCTCGCTCGGGCACAGGGATCCACATCGACCCGCTGGGCACCAGCGCATGGAACGCCTTGGTTCAGGGTCACAAGAGGTGGTGCCTGTTCCCCACCAACACGCCCCGGGAGCTGATCAAAGTGACCCGAGAGGACGGAGGCAACCAGCAGGACGAGGCCATCACCTGGTTCAGCGTGGTCTACCCACGCACGCAGCAGCCCAACTGGCCGCCAGAGTTCACGCCGCTGGAGATCCTCCAGAAACCCGGGGAGACGGTTTTTGTTCCTGGTCAGTGAAGAAACACCGTTTTCTGTCTCCATCTTTATTTAAACTCTGTTCTCTTTTACAAGCCAACCATTCAGAAACCAGACTGGTTACCTTGTACCTTCTCAGTAGCTCAGCACCTGCGTGACCTAACGGGCGTGTGGACTGAAGGGACAGAGACATGTGACCACATGCAGGGACACGGATATGGCCTCGATCCCCTTAATGCCAACAGAGCTAATGTGATGAGCACAGATTAAACCCTCAGCAGCTCCTCGTGCCTCGGTCCAGGATCTGGACTTCACCTGTGTGACTGCAGATTAGAACTTGGTCACAGTGAGGACAACACGTGGTTCTGAACAGTTAAATGCAGCTTAATGTTTTAAAGATAGACGTTTGCTATTTAACTCACCAACCATGTTAATTTACATAAGACCCTTTTCATAATCATAGGTTAAAAAGTCTTTAATTAAAAAAAGCCTTGATGGTGTCAGAGCTTCTGACTCTTCAGTTCAGTCTGAAGCTGAACATCAGGTGTGACCGGTTCCTCAGAGCCGAAGAGGAGTTCTGGGTCTGGATCAAACTGAACCGGGTTCTGTTGCTTTGCAGTGAAAACACTTTGGGTAGTTTTGGCTTTTGGATCAATCACAGGAAGGAGAGACAGAATTAAACCATAGAAGAAGAAGAGGTCCTCACCTCTGACGATATAATGTTTGAACCATGAGGACGTTCAGTTGGTGCATTTGAACTAGTTGAACTATAGATGTTTTATTTCTGTTATTTTATTTTGTTCTGTCCACATTAAGTTCAGTTTTACCTGCACTGTTGAATTTAAATACAGATGTTTTGTCCTGTCACACGTTTCAACCTGAACCAACAAAGTATGAAGCGGCTCTAAATATCAGATATGATTTATTGTTAACGTCTGATTTCCAGTCGTTGAGTTATGTCCCCTCTGATGTTAATGGTAACCAGCTGTGTGTGTGCAGGTGGATGGTGGCACGTTGTTCTCAACATGGACACAACAATCGCCGTCACTCAGAACTTCGCCAGCACGACCAACTTCCCCATCGTGTGGCACAAAACTGTGAGGGGCCGACCCAAGCTGTCCAGGAAGTGGTATCGGTAAGATTCATCTCCGAGTCACTCACAGCTTCAATGTGTTGTTGATAATAGCTCGTCCATACCGGCCCTCATCACCAGAAGATCTGGAATCTCCTTGTGTTTCCAAGTTGACGTCTCCTCTTCTTCATCCTGAGATCTTTGTGTTCTTTCAGTTTCACGTCCGTCACGTGTTAGAAACCTCATCCACGAGGACATGTTACACACACTTTACCAGGAAGCTGCAGGAGAAGATCCAGGACATGTCCAGAGACACTGACTCAGACATTTGATCTCACAGACAGAACATGAGAGGAACATGTGAGGAACATGTCTGGAGCATGTCAGAATCGAGTTCAAAGTTCAGGGAAGATCTGAAAACCGCGATGAGTTTAAAATCGACAGTTTGAGGATGTGTCCTGATTCTTCTCCATCCGAAGTCGTGTGATTTCACAGGCTGACAGTTTGTTGTTTTGTGGTTTCAGTATCCTGAAGCAGGAACGGCCCGACCTGGCGGTGTTGGCAGACGAGGTCGACCTGCAGGAGTCGACAGGCATCGCCTCAGACAGCTCCAGTGACTCTTCATCATCGTCCTCCTCCAGCTCGTCCGACTCTAATGTACGTGCTCAAACACTGGATCTGTGAAGACAGATCTGTGGATATTTATATTAACGTCATTGCAGGTGGTGGAAGTGAAGGGAGATTACTGAGACCAGGACTAGTTAGTGGACACAAATGTCCCAGAGGACATGAAAGATTAAATCTAAATCTATCAAAGAAACTGTAATGTAAACACAAGGTGTTGGATTTGACAGTGAAGTTCAATTCACATGCACATTTCCATTTAAACACGACGAGGCGTGTTCCTGCCGTGTTTGACCGAGAGTCTGAAACTGTTGCACAGTCATCAGCTGTCACGTCAGCAGTGAGTGCAGCCAACAGGTGCTCACATGCGACACGCGTGTCCCGTCGCTGTAACCCAACACGTCTGTAGCATGATGTAACAGTGTGTCCGTACACTGTGTCCCTGCAGGCGGAGTCCGGCTCCGAGGGAGACACCATGTCCCACCGCAGGAAGAAGAGACGCACCTGCGGCATGACGGCCAACGGAGACACGAGCGGACAGGACGACTGCATCAGCAAGGAGAGGAGCTCGTCCCGGTGACGTCCCGCCTCCGTCCACCCCCCCCACCCCCCCGCGGGGACGCCTTCTCCAGCGGCTTCAGGTTCAGTGTCTGAATCCCAGAGGGACAGCCATCTGGCTGCCTTTAGAGCCAAGATGGCTGCCGCTGAGAAGCAAGGTGCAGATCAAGCAGGAGGATGGACACCTGCCACCATTGTGCTTTAAACACCAATCACGATTTTGTGTCTGATGTGTGAAGACAAATTCTAGCCAATCACAGACAGTTGTTGTTTGGAAGGTGGGTCTTTAAAACTCTGCTGTTTCCTTTTGTGAGCTTGTGCTGAGACGGAGAGAACGGGACGTTTCCGCGGGTTTTATTTAAGAATTTAATCTGTGGACAAGTTCTGCAGGTTAAATCTCTGAAGTGGTTCTGAACGAGATTATCTGTGCACGTAAAACTTTATTAAACTTAACAGAAAACATGTTAACGATGACGTCACAGCAACAAGTGTAAATCAGAGAATCTGCAGCTCAAGAAAACTCAATTTTTTTCCTTCAATTGGCCAAAAAAGGACTTAGAGATTTTAAAAAATTGAATTTATTTCACAAAAATATATTTCACGTCATGAATTAATTTCTGTATCAGTTATTGTTTGATTTGATGGTTTCTCTAGTGGTTTTTCAATCCAATACTTGAAGTCTGACTGACGGGAGTTAAATTCTGCTCAGTTTGACAATAACAACATTTAAAAAGTTACTAAAATAATGATTAAAGATAATTTGATGGTTGTCTGTCGTCTGAAGCTTTCTGTAATATTATAATGTAAACACAATCCTGGTTTTACGGTTGAGGAGCAAAAAAACATAAAATCACGTTAAGTTAATAATAAATCAACTTCGCCCCCTGGTGGCTGACTGCAGTAGAGCTCATAAACCTCTTCTCCTCCATGTTAGCATATGGGACCAAACAAAAAAATCTAAGTAGACGTTTAATAATTTAGAACTATATATTTAAATTGATAATTAACAGCTATCTAACTGATGTTTGTACTGTTTTTGATCAGTTTGGTATTAATTAGGTATTTGATGATATAAAATTAGGCTGACACATAGTGACTGACAGCTGAGACTGACTCCTGATTGGTTAAGAGCGACTCTTTGTCTATAGTATGAAATCTTCGAATGATCTTTTTTGTAAAACACCGAGACATAAAGATCAGATATGGCAGCAGAATAGTTGAGGAAACATGAGAGAAGAACCACTCGTTTT
Source organism: Limanda limanda (assembly GCF_963576545.1). NCBI lineage: Eukaryota > Metazoa > Chordata > Actinopteri > Pleuronectiformes > Pleuronectidae > Limanda > Limanda limanda. Next base: position 21,718,240 of record NC_083652.1, read on the forward strand.
CAGAAACCTGTAAAACGTGACGTCATCAACAGTCGGAACCGGAGGAATCTTAAAATGATAAATGACGGAGGTGATGGTTTGTGTTGCACGTGCCAGCTGATGTCGTTTCTGTGGCTTTAGACTAAAGTGCCTATAAAGTTGGTTGTGGGTCTGTGTTTTTACCTGAGTCTTGTGTAACGGAGGCAGAGACCTGCTCGTCACACGGTTCCTCCTCCGGTGAAGCTCCGTGTGGGAAGAGGTTTCACTGAATGTGTGATTGTTGCTGCAGATTCATGTTGATGTGAGGATGAGACCCGGCTGTGATCAATAAAATCTTTTGTAATGACTTGAGCCAGTGTCACATTGTTTTAGTGACGTTTTGTCAGCCGACCTGTTTGTGCGTCTCTGTGCCGGAGACACCTCGTGGCTGCATGTGTCCACATGTCTGAACACAGTGTCTCAGCCACGCCTGGAGGGAGCTCGTTCAGATTTGGTACAAATGTTCATTCAGACCTAGAGAAGAACTGATGAAACTCCTGTGGTCAACGGTCAATGAATGTCCCTATATTAAGAGAATCAGAATCAGAAGTATTTTATTGCCAAGTACGTTTACACATACAAGGAATTTGCTCTGGTTATTGGTGCAAACAATGAACATAGAAACATAAAAACGCAATAAATACAACATGCATAGGAGAGCAATAAAAAATGGGAAACCAGTATATATTTACTCACTGTTTACTTCTTATTTACTCACTTTTTACCAATATTTATACAAAGTAACATTTATTTTGAGATAAACATTTCTGAATAAAAATATATAAAAAGTGAAGTAAAAAGTGAAATGCTAAATGCAAAACAGTTAACAGTGTCATATTGCAATATGCAATGTAATGCAGTATAATATAATATGATATGATATAATGTGTTAATTTAACACATCCTAGAGGTGTGGGGGTGGAATAAAAGTCCGAGTCAGGTGGGGGTCCCGGGCCTTGTTGATAAGACCAACTGCAGTCGGGAAGAAGAGTATTAAGAGTACATATAAAGAAACTGTGTTAAAGTTAAACGGTTGATTTAAAATGTAACTTCATTTTCTTTATTATCAGTCTTTTGGGCTTGATTTGTCCCTGACTCTTTTTTATTTTGAAAGGTCAACATAAGCCTTTCCTGTAGCGGCTTTGATTGTGAAGGGGAAGCGGATGTGTGGTCGGATCAGCTGTTAGTATGAGTGCGAGCAGTTGAAGCTCAGTGTGTGTGTGACAGCAGCAGGATCAACACACACTGACACACACGGACACACACTCTCTCCCTCACTCACTCATCATGGACCTGGACCCGAGCTTCGTGGTGCCCGCCCTGCTCTTCACCGCCGGGGCCGTGTACTTCGCCTCGTCGCTCCTCAGTAAGAAGCTCCAGGCCGACGCCGCCGCCGCTGCCGATGCCCGGAGCAAGAAGCCCCAGGTCGGCTACGGAGACATCGTCCCCCCGTCCCGAGCCCTGGGGCGGCCGAGCCCACCCGAGCCCGAAGTGTCCCCGGTGTGTCCAGCCCCGGCGGAGGAGATCCGCGTCGTCCCGGTGAAGGTCAGTTTAGATTTATGATTATTATTGATCAGAAGCTTGAATTAGTTGATTAGTGAACAAAACCAGAAAATCACATTTAAAAAAAGGACTTTAATTTATATACCTGTTTTAAAACAAAAACTTTAACTAAATATTGATTAATACATCTTTCTTATTCATGTATTACCTGATCAAATTAACTGAGAAGCAATCATTTAAATCAATAAACCTGAGATGAGTCAATTCATCGAATAGTTTTTTAACAAACTAACAAAAGGATAAAAGCGAATTAATCTCAAGTTCACTTCAATTAAACTTTGACAAGAAATCACAGTTTGACTTCATTTCAACTTTTTTTTACATAAATGATTTTTTATTCAAGACAACTGTGATTTCTTGTCAAAGTTCAGTTGAAGTGAATGTTAATAACTTGAGTTCATTGTGTTGCTCAGACCTTTGTTGAGTTCTGGTGTCGGTGTGAGAAACGAGTTGTTTAGCAGGTACGAGTTCAGTGATTCTCACGTTGATGAAACCTAAGAGAATTCTTAACATCTTGTTTTCCTATTAACAATATTCTTGTATTATGGGTCAGCCTGGTGTCCACACATGTCCAGCCTCGAAACCAGAACCTTCTGTGAACGCTGCTTCCTTTTACCTTGAGAGCTCCAGGTTTGATGGTTCCCACCTTGTTGGACATCAGGCGTGAACGGTTCCTCAGAGCAGGAGTTCTGGCTCTGCATCAAACTGAACCTGCTTCTGTTCGTTAACAGACGCTTTAATGATGTTACCATGGCAACCAAATGAAGCTTTATTCAATTCCACTTACTTACAATGGCACATCCTTATAGAACTTTGTAGTTAGGGCCCGAGCACCTCCGGTCCGGTGGGAGGCCCTGTTGAAATTGAAATGATGACTATTATTATTATTGATTATTTTTCCGACTATAGAAGTGGCTTTTTGAGGGCTTCAACGTGCTCAAAAAGTTGCTAAACTTTGCAGTAAATTAGAAAGTGGTGAAAATGTACGTATTCTTGAGTATTTGGAAATGGGCGTGGCAAAATGGCTCAACAGCGCCACCTGGAACCCAACCCCTAGGTTTCCACATAACTGATTTTCACCAAAATCGGGACAAAGGTGTAGTTTTGCTTTATCTTTGAAGAAATTGTACTTTCTTGATTCTTGTTGTTCTTGGTTTGTTCCCTCGGGGTTGATGCACTTATTGTGAGTCGATTTGGATAAAAGCGTCAGCTAAATGAAATGTAATGTAACTGACCACACCCCCACGTCAGATGGCGTCTACAGACCAATCAGAGTCAAGTGTAGGTAGACTCCGCCCACGCAGGTGATGACGAGAGGACGTATCTATTCAGACTTAATTCTTTAGTCCCTAAATTACAATGTGAAACCAAAACTACCAGATCAGATGGAGCTGGCTCTGACGCCCCCTGGTGTCTGGAAATAGTTAGTCCGTTGACCCCGATGTGTTGGATCTGTTTGACCTTTGTCCACTTCGAGCTGCGTCCTTTAAAAAGACAGAGGAATGTGCTTACTGCCGCTGAACATGCTACGGTTACATGGGTCCTATATTTACACATGTTGGTGGTGTCACATGTCTGAAATGGACTGTGGGGGAGGGTGTGTCCCCTCCACATGACGTTTGACAGCTGGGACACAACCCTGGGCTGGACGAGTCTCTGATTCTTCCACAGTGTCTTCAAGTCTCTGATTGTCCCACAGTGTCTTTACCAGAGCAGTCGTCCTCGAGCGATGGACACAGTGTCTCTACATGTCCTCATATTAACGAGCTCCACTGCTGGTGTGTTCAGAGTCCCGGAGGTTGAACCACAAAGTCTCGTCTCATGTTTTCATCTCAGCGTGAATCTGAAGCTCTGACTTTGTGGATTTAATGTTCAACCACCTGATCAGAGACAGTGTTTGTCTTTTGTCCCGACGGCTTCCTCACATGTCTTCTGGAGTCCCTGTTGTCTCTGATGTGTTGAATAAGAAGTGAGACCTTGTGAGTAATGATCCGTCAACACGCTGTCTGCGGACACGGTGGTCTGAGCCAAATATAAAACAGACCTTTTCTGCGTCTGCAGCCACACCCTCCTCCTCCTCCTCCTCCTCACCTTCCCCAGCACGCACACCCCTCAGCTGTCGGACCGCCGCCACACTGCATCATGGGACATTGTGACCACATAAAGGACGCCTGTGTCTGAAACACAGAGTCCTGTTGTTTAATGACTGAAGCTGTGACACAACATCAACGCCGCTGCTTCGACCTCTGCTGCACAAGTGCTCCTCCGGGGTCTGCAGCCTTATTTAACGTCCTGGGTATTTAAAACCTGAATTAAATCTGTAAAACCTCCGTTAAAATGTAAATCAATAACCATAATAAAGCATAAAATAACTGAAGTAGTGTCAGAAATTGAATAAATACATAAATGTACATTTTTCACCCAAATGTTGGGAGTTGAAGAGGTTCACACTTCCTGTGAGGAAGGGGGGGGGGGCTGTAGAAGAACTCTCATGTTTCCTGCAGAGTCAGTTTCTGAGTAACTTTATTTCTGTCTAGAACAAACTGAACCAACGTCCTCGTGCTGCACATGAAGGAGCACCGATGTTTCCATAAAGTTCATAATTAAATCATCAAAATGTAATCATCTAATCCTTCACAACATAATCTGATTACATATAATAATTATTACCTCGCTTTATTCTGATTATGTAATTCTGATTCTACGTAATCTGTTTACTATCCAGCATTGCACAAGCGTGATGTAAGTCAGTGTTTATTTAATTTGTTTTTCATCATCAGAATCAGGGTTTATTGCTCGTTAGGTTTACATATAAGATCAATTCTCTGCATAGATATAGAAATATAACAAATAGCAAACAATATAAAATATTAAAATAGTATAATCACTAGAGAATATAGAGTTTGACTGATCACATTGATGGTTCAAGTAAAAACGTGGATGAAACAAATGTCCTGAGGTCTGAGGACGTTTGTCTCATTTGGACGATCTGTTGGTCTTTAACTCTTAATGATCAAATGTCCAAACTGTCTCCTGGCGTCTTGCTGCTCACACACTCTCACGTGGACGACCCTGCAGGCGCATCAGCCCTCAGTTTGGCTCTTTGACATTTATGTTGTTAGCATGTTGTCCTGTTCCTTCTTCTAGAGTTACAGTCCGGAGTCTGGAGTTGGCTCCGCCTCCGGCCGGGCTGCAGCTGAATCAGGTGGAGAAGACACTGAAACTGTCTCAGAGTCTCAGGACGTTCGGCTCATCTGGTGGATGAATCAGTTTCAGATTCATGATGTGATCGGACTTTTAACTGTTCTTCTCTCGTTCTTTGAACGTGACTCACGAGTTGCTGCTGTCGGTTCAGATCCATATATGGAAACATGCGAGTCGGAGGCAGCTGATCTCACACATGCGTCTTCCTCATGTTCCACATCCCAGAGACGACAACAGAGCAGCAGCAGTGTGTGTGTGTCAGGGCCGCAAAAATGAAGTTGTGTCTCTAAAGTTAATTTGTCATGTTTCCAAAGTGTGTTCTGAGGAACATGTGGGAACATTGAGGCGAGGGGCGGAGCCTGTAGAGCAGCAGGAGGCGGGACATGAGGTATGAACTCTGAGAGTCCTGTCATTGGTTCAATCAAAGAGGCGACGCCTCACAGCTGAGAGGAGAGGAGTCTGTTTGATAGAAGCTCGGCCTCAAGAGAACTCTGGTTCTGTGATGTTAACCACGTCTGGTTATTCCTTCCCTGTCTCTATCTGAAGGAGACGTTGAAGGAGACGTGTCCCACACGTCAGATTCCAAACAACCGATTCACTCCGAGGTCACAGAGACATTTACTCTAACATTGTGTAGTGTCGTCATCAGCAGAGCTCGCCATGCTGGGGTCTCGTGGTGTTCGCCTCAGGCTCCTCCACTGGAACCACTTCCTGTTTAGCGTTTGCTGGACGTAGCTATGACGTAGCCAAGAGTTTTTCCATAATTTGCTCTAATGCTGCTTGTTTGATTCAGATCATGAGGAACTGACTCGAGTGCCCATCGTCCTGCTGAGTCATGAAACGATGAGTCAGCTCTTGTGTCTTAAAGACACAGGAGCTGAAACCAAGTGTTTGAGACAGAGGCTGAAAAGAGGAGCTGCAGCAATGGACTCGATGAGGAGAGTGGTGACAGAACTTTATTATCACAGAACTTTAATCTAACAGAACTTAATTCTAACAGAACTTTAATTATCACAGAACTTTACTAACAGGTAGACGACATGTTCATCGGCCTATGACCTCTGACCTCAGAATGAACCCTAATGACAAATTTTTCATTAACGTGAATTAATTTCCAAATACATCTGAATATGTCTTGGTTCAGTTCAGAGTATTAGCAGAGGATCGTCTGAGCCATGAAACATGTCCTTTTTTGAATTTTCTACTAAAGTTGACATGAATTTTAGAGACACAGAGTCAAATTCAAATCAGTTCAGAAAACATAAGTTCATAACCCACGTGTGTTTGTGTGGAGAGACCAGGACTCTTGAGAAAAGACAGGTGGGGTGGACGTCTCAAACACAGATGTGTGTGTGAGTCCTGAAGAGGTTTTGTTTTGTGTTGATGTCGGCGGCAGACGGCGGCTGCTCCTCAACGAGGATCTGCTCCTGACAGCCACCGTGCCCGAGGTCAGAGGTCAGCGTCCTGGTACCAGAACCTCTGTGCTGAGTGGGTTTCACACTCATCCGACTCCTCGTTACTTTCTGACCGAGACGTCAACGTCACATTAACGTGAAACTGAGGTTTCACAACGTGTCACACAGACTCACAATGCACTACACAACAAATAGATGATGATAAAAATCTCCAAACAGAAACTGAACACGATCTCAATAACTCACTGTTTCAAAACCTTTTGTCTTTTCAGGTTGAACCAGAACCAGTGAAAGAATCAGAACCCGTCCCAGAATCAGAACCCGTCCCAGAATCAGAGCCTGTCCCAGAAACGGTCCCAGAAAAAGTCCAAGTCCCAGAGACAGTACCAGAACCAGAACCAGTTTTCGCACAAGAAGTAGCTGCTGTATCAGAAGCTGTTCCAGAGCCAGAACTTGGGCCTGAACCAGTGTCAGTACCAGAAGATGTCCCAGAAGCAGAATATGTCCCAGAAGCAGAAGATGTCCCAGAAGCACAATATGTCCCAGAAGCAGAAGATGTCCAAGAAGCAGAATATGTCCCTGAAGCAGTTGAAGTCCCTGAAGCAGTTGAAGTCCCTGAAGCAGTGTACGTATATGATCCAGAGCCTGTGGTGGAATCTGAACCAGTACCTGAAGTGGTCCCAGTGGAGGAGGAGTCTTTACCTGAGCTGATACCTGGTTTTACAGAAGGAAACCTGCTGACTGAGAGAGAATCAGAATCAGAACCAGAGAATGTCCTGAACAACGGTAAGTCTGCTGCACCGGATCAGAACACACACACTTCTATCATATACAAATCTATACACTTCAAATAATCCGAAGATCAAGATCACAGGAAAAATAACGTCCGAGCGATCAGCAGGTTTATTTTCATCTGATACACATGAACTCTGTGTGTGTGTGTGTGTGTGTGTTTGTGGTGTGTGTGTGTTTGTGTGTGTGTGTGTGTGTGTGGAGCTGGAGCTGCTATTTGTTTTAAGAGGATGAAACTTAATCTTGATCAGTGAAGCTGCTTTAACAACAACAGCTGAATGACAAACGGATTAAGTCCAACCTCACAGCAGGTGTGTGTGTGTGTGTGTGTGTGTCTGTGTTGAGAAATAAATCAAATGAATTGATGTCAAAGTAAGATCATAAATCATGTTTTCATCAGACTCTTGTGATGTTGTAAGTTGCTGACGTGACTCGTTTGTTTCAGACGAGGCTGCAGCTGAAGATCAAGTCAAGTTCACACCTGGAAAGAAACAGAGCAAGTTTGAGACCCTGATGACCGAGGAGGAGACCAAGGAGGAGCAGAGGTCAGTTCACTGTCACTCTTCATCCTCACTGCACTCACATGACGAAGAGGATGGCGTGATGCTCGACTCTCAACACGCTAACGCTCACAAACACTTCCTGTTTTATTTAGTGTCTCCCTCGCATGAACTTAACTGGTTGAACCGAGCGGCTTGAGCTCGTTCAGGGAGGAACATCCGTCTGTCTGTGTGTCTGTGTGTCTGTGTGTCTGTGTGTCTGTCTGTGTGTCTGTGTGTCTGTCTGTGTGTCTGTGTGTCTGTGTGTGTGTCTGTGTGTCTGTGTGTCTGTGTGTGTGTCTGTCTGTGTGTCTGTGTGTCTGTGTGTCTGTCTGTCTGTCTGTCTGTCTGTCTGTCTGTCTGTCTGTTTGTTTGATTAAAATGATTTAATCAAACATCAGGTCCTTTGATTCTGTGGGACTCACAGGGTCACATGATCCACTGGGTCACATGATCCACTGGGTCACATGATCCACTGGGTCACATGTTCGTTTACTCTGAGTTTTTCAGGAGCAGCAGAGGAAAGAAAGTTTATTTCTCTTCTTGTCTCTGAGTTGTGTTTTGGGACCAAATGATGTAACAGAGGAATTCATATTTCATCTCAGAGTGAGACACTTCCTCATTCCTTCTCCTCTCTGTAAGTTTCTGTAAAGTCCGTCCACCGTCTGTTACCGTGCCGACACGGTGCTGCTCACCAGGGCTCCGCCCACTAACACACATCAGCAGCGTCCAGTCGCACCAATATGTTGTATGTCATATATCTAAATCTTCAGGATGCACGATTACAGCTGTCAATCATCACGTCTCAGCCTGTTTTCATATCATCAAATAACTGATTGAAACCAAACTGAACAGAAACTTGAACAAACATCAGAGAGAGAAGAACGACCTGAAATGACAAAAACATCTTTACAAACAAAACAAAATTTAACGTCTACTTTCATATATTTTAGTTTGATCCACGTCCCATCTGCTAACATGGAGGAGGAGGGTTTTATACTGCAGCCAGGCACCAGGGGGCGATGAGGACCCTTCACTTTGGAGGAGCCGTTCATATTATCTCAAATCATAAATAAATGTGGGAGCAAAAAGCTAAATTTGTTGAGAATAAAATCCTTTCGTCTCTGATCGGATTATAAAACGATTTCTTCTTAATTCACGACTGAAATCTTTGAATTGTTGCTCCAGTGTTTCATGTCTGACTTCCTCCACCTTTATCTTTCAGGATAGAGCTTACAACCGATTTTACTTCCCTATAATCCACCTCCGCTGAGTTAGGACGAGATGGTAAGGAGACGTTTCTCTTAAGTATAACCTGACGTGTTTCCCAAGCCTCCACCCAAACCTCCACCAAACCTAAACCTGACCTCCACCCTTCCTTAAATCAACCCCTTCAGTCTGATCAAACCAATCACAATGCCCGCATTTAGTGACACATGCGCCCATTTTTGGAATTGGAACTAAAATATTTTATTCAATATTTACAAAAACTGTTTTTGATTATTGCCCAGTGTTACTGACCCCTCCCATAGGACCAGGCCCCTCCCATATCAATCTGTTTCTATCAGGTTATATCTGTTATTGTTGTTTCCTTCAGATTTATTTCTTTTTGGCTCTTTGATCTTTTTCTTTTACAAAGTCTTTTTACAGGTTTTTTATTCAAAGCTGTTAAATCAATAATATTTCGTCACATCGCTGTCGAGCATATTCAAGGTTTAACAGCTTTGAATTCATGACTTTTTATTTATGTTCCGATAAGTTCACGACATCCGCAGGTTCCTTCCTGCGACTTTTGGTTGAATGTTGCGTGTGCATCGCGTGTCCAGCGCTGCGTCTCCGCTGCTAACCCTGCATGCTACCGCTAACACCACAGCTAACGGTGAGTCGCTAACATCTGTCAACACACTACATGTGTCAGTGATGCTCCACATCGCCCCCAAGGGACTTTCAGTGGTAGTAACACTGAAAGTCAATGTTTTATTACGTAAACTAAAGTTTAAAATATTTTAACTTTAACTATTTAATTGATTTTTTTCAATAAAGTACAGAGCCAAATTTATTTGAAAAAAGTTAAGTGGTAGAAAAGTGAAAGTGAAACACTTTAAAATAAAAACTGGAACATTAATAATAAAAACCTGTTATTGATCAACTGATCAGACTGTAATCAATGTCCGTTTTTCTTTTTGCTTCTCCAGACTTTTCATTCAATAATAACTTTAATTTAACTTTGATGAGAGGTTCAGAGTGAAACTAAACTGATGAATCAGCTGTTTCTCATCTAAACTGTTTAAAAGATACAAATGCTTAATGTTATATTTAGTAGATTTACTCGTTTGATCTTTTCTTAACAGAGCTCCTGAAAAATGATCCACACAAGCTTCATCTGTGTGTTTGTGATGAAGAGGAGGAGGACCAGATCGTGAAGACGAGGAGGAAGAAGAGAAGTTTGTAGAAAATTAAAAAACTGCTTTGTTCATTTGCTGTGTTTCCTCTTTGACTCCAGGGTTTGAAGAGAAAACATCATTAGCGTCATAAATCTGCTTTTTTTTTTTAACTTTCTTTCTGTGTTAAAGGATTTTTCTGACAAACCCTGAAAACTAAGAGTTGTGTTAACAGAAACGTGTGTGTGTGTGTGTGTAGTTGTGTTAAAGTGTAGAAGAATGATTGTGCTGTGATTTGATTCAAACTATTAGACTGTTGTGCAGAGTTCTTTAAACATGAAATAAAAGTGTGAAATGTGCACATGTCTTTTGTCGTGTTTGTTTTTGAGTCTTCACTAAATTCTGGATTATAAAATTATTAGTTGCTCAAATGTGAAATTGTATTATTCTCATAATTTACTTAAAGAACCTCATACGGTTTAGAAATGAATAGAAATGAAAACATTATAATCTAGTTGTTCCAGCTCACTAAGACTCTCTGCTCTTCTTCATGTGTCTTCATTAATGTCAAATGTTTTCATGCTCTAAAGCTCAGAATCACATTCCTGATAGTGTCTATCGCTGCAGCTCCTCTTTCAGCCTCTGTCTCAAACTCCTGGTTCCAGCTCCGGCCTCTTTAAGAAGCCCCTCCCTCCTGATGAAGCCCCTGATTGGTCAGCTGCTCCTCTCTGTTGTGATTGGACCTTCGCTCTCACGTTACTTGGCTTTGTTAGGGGGCGTGTCCGAGCCAGCCTATCAGCTTTTGCCTCTATATGAAAATTATTCCTATCTTTTCTCATTTAGTTTCCTGGTTGTTTTTGTTTATTTGTCTTAATACTGAATTAAAACAGATCAAAAAGTGAAAATAACAAAGAAATGTAAGTTCTCCGACACATAAACCCACGATGTCGTAAACGGGGTTTTCAGTGGATCTTTTCTTCGTTAGAACAGTCGTCATCATTCTGAACGCGTCCCAACAGCAGCACGTTCACGTTGTGTGTGTGTGTGTGTGTGTGGACTCATTTCCCAGGGTGCAACAGGAGCAGCTGGCGGCCATCTTCCTGCTGCTGAGGGAGAACCAGGAGGCGCTGGGAGAGGTGACGGAGGACGACATGGAGGAGCAGCTCAAGCTCTACTCACTCTGAGACGCCGTCCATCACTGTTACCATAGCAACGCAAACCTCCACACAACCGAATGTAAAATGTCGTCATTGAAACCTCAGACGCTGATTTATTATCGGATTATATTAATTTTTTTGTCTGAATCTGTAAAGGAACGAAAGTATTGTGTGTGTGGAGTAAAAATATGAAGCAGCACCACATGTAAATACTCACATGAAGTACCTCAGAACTAGTCTTTTTATTTATTTGATATTTTTTTAAGTTTTCAGTTTTTTTCTCTCTTGTTGTTTTTGTTAAGTTTTTTGTTGCTGAATAAAACAAATGTCCAAGTTTGAATGTCTTTATGCTAAGCTAAGCTAAAAGAAATGATTATTTGACTTTCTGATGTTAAAATAAATCTGTGAACTCTGTAGCTACACTGTAAAATAATCTCAGTCCCATTTATTCATCGGACTGAACTCGATGACACATCAGTTTTACAGCTTGTTTATCTTTAAATGACGACATAAACAACAGCAACATGGTCCCAAGTTTATGTTTCATTAAATATTAATTTTCTTTGGTCACATTTGTAGATCTTTGTTTTTGACATTTCAAACACAAAGTGACTTAATTCACATATGACTTGAATTTTTTTTTTCCAGAAATATATGGTTTTATGTCTCCTTAAATAGTTCACTTTTTGCTTTAGCTTTTTTTATGATATTATGTCTATAAAAAAATATTCATAATTTTCATGTGAATTTTTTTAAAAATACCAAAATATTACGCTCAATTATATATTTTTGAAATTATAAATTTTATATCAAAATATTTTAACTTTCCTGCATAATGAAGGTAAAAATATGATCAAAAACTTCTCTTGACTATTATGACTTAAAAACTCCTCTCCTAAAATTATTGCAAGTATTTTCTCTGTATTAATGAATATTAAGACGTTTCCTTTGTTACCACCTTTTTATGAGAATATTATATCTACTATTTTCTGTTTAAGAGAAAATAATTAGAATGTTCTCTTGCTTGTAGAGGCGACTGTTACTGCTGCATTCTGGGTAACGTAGTGTTTATTTACAGTTCTTGGGGATCGTGTCGTCCGTCACTGACAACCGAAGACGTCATGATTCTTTATACGTATACAATTCAACAAACTATATTTATTGTGAATTTTATTTCAGATTTTTTCTGAAATAACTTTTTTCTTGATAATAAAAATATTTTAAAAACTTGATGCTGTGGATTTATTCTGATGAAAGAAGGAAAAACTCTTGATTCAGTAAAACGATGCTAAATGTTTGTGTTAATTGTTGATGTGTAAAATTCAAACTGACATTTAGTGACATCTAGTGTTAAGGGTGAGTACTCCTACCTACTGAATGGATTTAAAGATTCTTAATGTCAGACGAATCAAACAGTAATGGAAAATCACTATTATTAAATATAATTGTTCCATTTCATCAGGACAATAAAGTGCAGCTTTAAACATCAGAATACATAAAGTGTCATTTTTTACAGTGAAAAATGAATTCAAAAATTAATTGTCAGACTCTTATGCAGACGCAGATGCAGAGTTCTTATTTTTTTGAGTTTCTGTGAAGATGAATGTTTTCAGTTGTTGATGAAGATGAAATGTTAAGATTCAAACGTTTTGATCCAACAATATGAAATCCAGTAATTTAATGTTTACGTTGTTTATAAGGAACCGAAAATGAGAACATGGATGAAACAGGTGAGCCATCATGATTGACAGCCGACACTGACTCATGATTGTTCGAATGTGTGTGGGCGGGACCTCGATTCCAAAGCCAATCACTGCTGCACAGACTCCGACTGTAAATGACATCACCACCACAAGATCGAGAGATTTTGGCTTAATTTCTGGAGTCATCTTTAATTACATTGTCTGATGTTTGATCGCCACCAGGGGGCGATCCAGATGTCTTCCCTGTAGGAGCCGTCATGTGAAGCATCTTTGTTTATTTCTCTGTTTTGTTTTGAGACTTTAGTCGATAAAGTTTTAAAGGATCCAGTTTATTCACAGTTTAAAGTTGTTTTTTTCAGTTTATTTAACTGAAACCTGTGTTTTATTTCTGATTTTAAACGTTATGTTTATTACAACACTGCTGCGTGTGTGTTTGTGTTGTCATGTCAGTGAGCAGACAGCAGGTGGCAGCATTGATCAGATGAACCGAATGTTCATTCAGCTCAGACAAAAACAAACTGAGTTTTTCTCTTTTTTCTTTGAGGTTTAAAATGATTTCTGTTGATAAACAGACACATTTTATCCAACAGAAAATATGAAATAAATGTTTTAAACGTAAAATCAATGAGAAACTCAGTTCCCCCATAAATCCAGATCTCCCTCTTCAGAAACTCTAATACTACTACCACAGTACTACCACTATTTCTACAACGGATAATAATAATTATAACAAAAAGAATAGAAACATTTTTATTATAACAATATTTTTATTATTATTATTATTATTATGTATTCATAAGCTAAAGTCTCATTATTGAAAAATGTAAAAGTGATGGAACACACTTGGAGAAAGAAGAAGAATTGCATCGTGTTCAGTGAATTAAAACGTTATTTGATTTAAATCAAAGGGAAAATATCTGGATTCTCTGAGAATATGTAAAATATGATCAAAGAAAAAAGAGCCAGAAGATCACCGGAAAAGGGGGCGTTTGACTCTTCAAAACAAAAGCAGCCAACATTGCATCTTCGTCTTCTATTGAGAGAATGTGATGAAGAATTTCTACTGCGCGGAACCATCCAAAAATAAACTCATGAAAATAATCACAGCATCACATACAAATGAATCTTAACTATTCAAAAATACAAAAAGTAAAGTATTAATGCACCTTTAGTTTTCAGTTGTGAGGTTTAAAAACTGCATCTGGTTATAAAATGAGCCCAGTGGAGTAGACAAGTTGTTTCTTACATATTTTGAGTAAGGCTACAACACATGAATAAATTAAATGTATTACAAACCCACAACTTATCCTAATTATTTATTTCAGCAAGTCAAGAATAATTAAATAAGTAGATGATGGTTTATTTTTGGTATTTTCATAGTTTTATTGATTCTGTTTGACTGATAATTTTTCCTTTAATTAAATAAATAAAATAAACATGAATAAAAAATACAATATTGAAAATAGAAGGATTCTGACTGATTTGAGTGAGAGAGTTTTATGTTGAAAGTGCCAGCCGGATGCGTGTTGTGTTCACGGCGCCTCGACCATCCGGACACTTGAGACTCGCTCGGGAGAAAGTGGACGAAGCTCCGGAGCGAAGCGGAAAGTGCGGAACTCAGAACCCGCGTCACGTGTCCGCACGTCTTTCCTCCGGAATCACGATCGAGATCCTGGAAAAGTTTGTGGAATAAAACCAAAGAATCCGAGTTGGTCCCCGAAGCTCCGGACTCACTGAGCCGGGTTCCGGTCACTGAGGGCGGCTGGAGCGAGTGTGACAGGCCGGAGAGGAGGTGGGTCCCAACCAGCTCACTCACCAGCTAACTCACCAGCTAACTCACCAACCAGCCAACTAACCAGCCAACTCACCAGCCAACTAAACATCTAACCAGGTTAGTTCAACTCACTAACCCGGGTCCACAGGCCGGAGAGGAGGTGACCGGGTCTGAACTCAACTAACTAAACAACTAACCAGGTTAATTCAACTAACTACCCTCTGTCCACAGGTTCGTCTCCATGTTAACCAGGTCCAGTTGTAGCTTAGCAGTTTCTGACTCACTAACCTACACACTGACTAACACACTAAACTACACACTGACTAACACACTAACCTACACACTGACTAACACACTAAGCGACACACTAAACTACACACTAACACACTAAACTACACACTAACCTACACACTGACTAGCACAATAAACTACACACTGACTAGCACAATAAACTACACACTGACTAACACACTAAACTACACACTGACTAACACACTAAACTACACACTAACAAACTAAACTACACACTAACCTACACACTGACTAGCACAATAAACTACACACTGACAAACACACTTACCTACACACTAAACTACACACTGATTAACACAAACTACACACTCACTAACACACTAACCTAACTAACTCAGAGAAGGAGCTCAGTGATGATGCAGCCCAGTGATGGAGTTCAGAGATGGAGGCAGCTCAGTGATGGAGTTCAGAGATGGAGCTCAGTGATGGAGTTCAGAGATGGAGGCAGCCCAGTGATGGAGCTCAGTGATGGAGCTCAGAGATGGAGTCAGCGCTGTGATGGAGCTCAGAGATGGAGCTCAGTGTTGGAGCTCAGAGATGGAGGCAACTCAGTGATGGAGCTCAGGGATGGAGCTCAGAGATGGAGCTCAGAGATGGAGCTCAGAGATGGAGCTCAGAGATGGAGGCAACTCAGAGATGGAGCTCAGTGATGGAGGCAGCTCAGTGATGGAGGCAGCTCAGTGATGGAGCTCAGTGATGGAGCTCAGTGATGGAGCTCAGTGATGGAGCTCAGAGATGGAGGCAGCGCTGTGATGGAGCTCAGTGATGGAGCTCAGTGATGGAGGCAGCTCAGTGATGGAGCTCAGTGATGGAGCTCAGTGATGGAGGTCAAAGATGGAGCTCTGAGATGGAGCTCAGTGATGGAGCTCAGAGATGGAGGCAGCTAAGTGATGGAGCTCAGTGATGGAGCTCAGTGATGGAGGCAGCGCTGTGATGGAGCTCAGAGATGGAGCTCAGTGATGGAGCTCAGAGGTGGAGGCAGCTCAGTGATGTAGCTCAGAGATGGAGCTCAGTGATGGAGCTCAGAGATGGAGGCAGCTCAGTGATGGAGCTCAGAGATGGTGGCAGCTCAGTGATAGAGCTCAGTGATGGAGGCAGCTCAGTGATGGAGCTCAGTGATGGAGCTCAGTGATGGAGGCAGCTCAGTGATGGAGCTCAGTGATGGAGCTCAGTGATGGAGCTCAGAGATGGAGGCAGCTCAGTGATGGAGCTCAGAGATGGAGGCAGCTCAGTGATGGAGCTCAGTGATGGAGCTCAGAGATGGAGCTCAGTGATGGAGCTCAGTGATGGAGGCAGCTCAGTGATGGAGCTCAGAGATGGAGGCAGCTCAGTGATGGAGCTCAGAGATGGAGGCAGCTCAGTGATGGAGCTCAGAGATGGAGGCAGCTCAGTGATGGAGCTCAGAGATGGAGCTCAGTGATGGAGGCAGCTCAGTGATGGAGCTCAGAGATGGAGCTCAGAGATGGAGCTCAGAGATGGAGCTCAGTGAAGGAGCTCAGTGATGGAGCTCAGAGATGCAGCCCAGTGATGGAGCTCAGTGATGGAGCTCAGTGATGGAGCTCATTGACGGAGGCAGCTCAGTGTTGGAGCTCAGTGATGGAGGCAGCCCAGTGATGGAGCTCAGTGATGGAGCTCAGTGATGGAGGCAGCCCAGTGATGGAGCTCAGAGATGGAGCTCAGTGACGGAGGCAGCCCAGTGATGGAGCTCAGTGATGGAGCTCAGTGATTTAGAAATATAAAACGAGACCAGCAGAGAGTTTTTAAATTCTCTGATTTAAAGGCTGGAAAACTCAAAATGAGTTTAATTATTACTTTTACTACTTTTATTAAAACTATAACTACGACTCTGGCTGCATGGACGCTAGGTGTAACCATGGCAACGGTGATGTTTTTAATAACAGAGACCTGAGAACAAAGCCTGTAAAGAATCGTCACATTTAAATTGAGATTTAATTAATAGACTGTGATGACCTGAGTTTAACTGGTTTAACTATGATGACCTGTGGTTTAACTGGTTTAACTATGATGACCTGTGGTTTAACTGGTTTACCAGTGATGACCTGGGGTTTAACTGGTTTAACTGGTTTAACTATGATGACCTGTGGTTTAACTGGTTTACCAGTGATGACCTGGGGTTTAACTGGTTTAACTGGTTTAACTATGATGACCTGAGGTTTAACTGGTTTACCAGTGATGACCTGTGGTTTAACTGGTTTAACTGGTTTAACTATGATGACCTGAGGTTTAACTGGTTTAACTGGTTTAACTATGATGGCCTGTGGTTTAACAGGTTTAACTATGATGACCTGTGGTTTAACTGGTTTAACTATGATGACCTGTGGTTTAACTGGTTTAACTGGTTTAACTATGATGACCTGTGGTTTAACTGGTTTAACTGGTTTAACTATGATGACCTGTGGTTTAACTGGTTTAACTGGTTTAACTATGATGACCTGTGGTTTAACTGGTTTAACTATGATGGCCTGTGGTTTAACTGGTTCACCTGTGATGACCTGAGGTTTAACTGGTTTAACTATGATGACCTGTGATTTAACTGGTTTAACTGGTTTAACTATGATGACCTGAGGTTTAACTGGTTTAACTGGTTTACCTGTGATGACCTTTGGTTTAACTGGTTTACCTGTGATGACCTGTGGTTTAACTGGTTTAACTGGTTTAACTATGATGACCTGAGGTTTTACTGGTTTAACTATGATGACCTGTGGTTTAACTGGTTAACCTGTGATGACCTGAGGTTTAACTGGTTTAACTGGTTTAACTATGATGACCTGTGGTTTAACTGGTTTAACTATGATGACCTGAGGTTTTACTGGTTTAACTATGATGACCTGTGGTTTAACTGGTTAACCTGTGATGACCTGAGGTTTAACTGGTTTAACTGGTTTAACTATGATGACCTGTGGTTTAACTGGTTAACCTGTGATGACCTGAGGTTTAACTGGTTTAACTGGTTTAACTATGATGACCTGTGGTTTAACTGGTTTAACTATGATGACCTGTGGTTTAACTGGTTTACCAGTGATGACCTGTTGTTTAACTGGTTTAACTGGTTTAACTATGATGACCTGTGGTTTGACTGGTTTAACTGGTTTAACTATGATGACCTGAGGTTTAACTGGTTTAACTGGTTTAACTATGATGGCCTGTGGTTTAACAGGTTTAACTATGATGACCTGTGGTTTAACTGGTTTAACTATGATGACCTGTGGTTTAACTGGTTTACCAGTGATGACCTGGGGTTTAACTGGTTTAACTGGTTTAACTATGATGACCTGTGGTTTAACTGGTTTACCAGTGATGACCTGGGGTTTAACTGGTTTAACTGGTTTAACTATGATGACCTGAGGTTTAACTGGTTTACCAGTGATGACCTGTGGTTTAACTGGTTTAACTGGTTTAACTATGATGACCTGAGGTTTAACTGGTTTAACTGGTTTAACTATGATGGCCTGTGGTTTAACAGGTTTAACTATGATGACCTGTGGTTTAACTGGTTTAACTATGATGACCTGTGGTTTAACTGGTTTAACTGGTTTAACTATGATGACCTGTGGTTTAACTGGTTTAACTGGTTTAACTATGATGACCTGTGGTTTAACTGGTTTAACTGGTTTAACTATGATGACCTGTGGTTTAACTGGTTTAACTATGATGGCCTGTGGTTTAACTGGTTCACCTGTGATGACCTGAGGTTTAACTGGTTTAACTATGATGACCTGTGATTTAACTGGTTTAACTGGTTTAACTATGATGACCTGAGGTTTAACTGGTTTAACTGGTTTACCTGTGATGACCTTTGGTTTAACTGGTTTACCTGTGATGACCTGTGGTTTAACTGGTTTAACTGGTTTAACTATGATGACCTGAGGTTTTACTGGTTTAACTATGATGACCTGTGGTTTAACTGGTTAACCTGTGATGACCTGAGGTTTAACTGGTTTAACTGGTTTAACTATGATGACCTGTGGTTTAACTGGTTTAACTATGATGACCTGAGGTTTTACTGGTTTAACTATGATGACCTGTGGTTTAACTGGTTAACCTGTGATGACCTGAGGTTTAACTGGTTTAACTGGTTTAACTATGATGACCTGTGGTTTAACTGGTTAACCTGTGATGACCTGAGGTTTAACTGGTTTAACTGGTTTAACTATGATGACCTGTGGTTTAACTGGTTTAACTATGATGACCTGTGGTTTAACTGGTTTACCAGTGATGACCTGTTGTTTAACTGGTTTAACTGGTTTAACTATGATGACCTGTGGTTTGACTGGTTTAACTGGTTTAACTATGATGACCTGAGGTTTAACTGGTTTAACTGGTTTAACTATGATGGCCTGTGGTTTAACAGGTTTAACTATGATGACCTGTGGTTTAACTGGTTTAACTATGATGACCTGTGGTTTAACTGGTTTAACTGGTTTAACTATGATGACCTGTGGTTTAACTGGTTTAACTGGTTTAACTATGATGACCTGTGGTTTAACTGGTTTAACTATGATGGCCTGTGGTTTAACTGGTTCACCTGTGATGACCTGAGGTTTAACTGGTTTAACTATGATGACCTGTGATTTAACTGGTTTAACTGGTTTAACTATGATGACCTGAGGTTTAACTGGTTTAACTGGTTTACCTGTGATGACCTTTGGTTTAACTGGTTTACCTGTGATGACCTGAGGTTTTACTGGTTTAACTATGATGACCTGTGGTTTAACTGGTTAACCTGTGATGACCTGAGGTTTAACTGGTTTAACTATGATGACCTGTGGTTTAACTGGTTTACCAGTGATGACCTGTGGTTTAACTGGTTTAACTATGATGACCTGTGGTTTAACTGGTTTAACTATGATGACCTGAGGTTTTACTGGTTTAACTGGTTTACCTGTGATGACCTGTGGTTTAACTGGTTTAACTATGATGACCTGTGGTTTAACTGGTTTAACTATGATGACCTGTGGTTTAACTGGTTTAACTGGTTTACCTGTGATGACCTGAGGTTTTACTGGGTTAACTGGTTTAACTGGTTTAACTGATTTAACTGGTTTACCATTGATGACCTGTGGTTTAACTGGTTTACCAGTGATGACCTGAGGTTTTACTGGTTTAACTGGTTTACCAGTGATGACCTGAGGTTTTACTGGTTTAACTGGTTAACCTGTGATGACCTGAGGTTTTACTGGTTTAACTGGTTTACCAGTGATGACCTGAGGTTTAACTGGTTTACCTGTGTGAGGATGAGGAGTCGTTCAGCCTGATGTGATGAAGAGTTTCTCTGCTCTTGTGGTTTTCGCTCTGACAGATGAACTGATTGTTTTTCTCGTTTCTTCTCCCTCTCAGTCCCGAGCACATCACCCCCCCGATGCCCTCTATGCCTCTATGCCCCCCCACCCGGATATAACCTCTCCCCCCGAAACTAAAAGTGAAAGAAGAAAAGTCTGATCAGGACACATCCCAGAGGAGTCATCGCTGGGTGTTTCCTGTCTGAGCGTCAGAGGGCGGGAGCGTCTCACGGAGGCGGGGCCACGTCTCCGCCGCTCAGCATGCCGCTCTGACGAGGCGGCGGGACGTTTAAAACAAGCCGGTCTGAAGAGGAGGAGGAAGAGGAGGAGGAGGAGGAGGGAGCATGGGGAAGGAGCAGGACCTCCTGCAGGCGGTGAAGAGCGGAGACCTGACGTCCACCCAGAAGCTTCTGTCCAAACTGAAGAGCAACAGAAACAGTAAGTGATGCTGAGGCTGGATATGATTATTACTGTACATAATGACTGTATATAGAGAGGATGTGTTGGTGGTGGTGGTCTCCTCTGACAGCTGACAGACGGTCACATGACTCCACCTCAACACGTTTTTATGTTTACACACTTTGACAATTTGTCTTTGACCCCCCCCTCATCTGGTGTATCTGTCCCTCACCAAATCACAAGGATCTCCCAGATGGTGCCTAGGATTAACAGTGTGTGTGTGTGTGTGTGTGTGTGTGTGTGTGTGTGTGTGTGTCTGTGTGTTGGGGGGTCTCGTTCCCACAGCTCTGTTTATAATCACCACACTGTGACTCTACTGTTGAATTAACCTCATTTTGAAACGTAGTGAGTTTTTCCCAGTGACAGATTTACAGATTTGTTTCTGATTGGTACAAAATGAACACGTCCTTTTCTTTGTTGAGTTTCTGAAAGTAATTAGAAAGTCTTAAACTTGATTTTCAGAATTTAAGATTCTAAAAGCTTCATCTCCTCCAGACGACCTCATATCTCGTCTTGTGGGTTAAATCATTTCATTTCAGTCTGGTCTCAGATTGAAGTGGGAGAGAAACACTCACTCGTTTCTCTTCTCTTTTTCATTTCAGTCTGAAATATCATCCTCTTCACTGCATTAACCTAGAAATATCGAAAACCTATTTCCTCAAATTCATTCCCTTAGAGCAGCCACAGGCTTTTAAACACTGAACCACAGACAGAATCAAATGAGCCTGAAACGTCCACATCTGTCCTTCTGAACGTCCCTGTTTGTGTGGCAGCTCATCTCTGTCCCATCAGCCTCGGGAACCTGTCGTCCCTCCACGGGGGGGGGGGGGGGGGGGCGCCGCTCCACTCGCTCTATCTCATGTCTTATTCATGAGTCTGGGTTCAAACTCAGCTCAGCCAATCATCTCGCAGGATCCTCCCTCTCTTTCCTCTGCAGCTCCTTCAGCTCTGAAGACTCATTTCTACAGAAAGAGATTCGTCAGCTTCAGTCCCTGGAACCGTCTCCACGGGTCCTTTTGTGTTGGCTTGGTTGTGAAGCAATTCAACCACTAGAGGCAGCGCAGAGTCCAGAGTTTCTCAACAGGCCGCGAACATTGTGGCGGCGGGGGGAGGTTGTGATGGTGAAGTAACATCGTACAGGCGTCTGAAGTTTCTCCTCACAAAGTTCCACCATTATTTAAATGTCTTCCTCGTGTCCAATGGTCATCTCGCTTGAACTGTAGCGTCGCTGCCCCCTCAGGATTTCCTGTGGTACTGCTCCTTTTCGTCTGTTTCTGTATCGGACGTTTAGTATGAATGAGCCTTAAAGCTGTTTTCACATGTGTGAATAGTGTGTGTACATGTTGTGTAGGTAGTGTTTGTCCTGTGAAGCAGCAGCAGGAGATTTACAGCTCCTCCACACCGGCGTCGGCCCTCATCACCAGAAGATCTGGAATCTCCTCGTGTTTCAAGTTGACGTCTTCGTCTTCTACGTGTCCGGCTCCTCTTCTTCATCCTGAGATGTTTGTGTTCTTCCAGTTTCACGTCCGTCACGTGTTAAAAACCCAATCCACACGTCCACTCGCTCACTGGGAAGCTTCCACACATTGTCCTGCTGGTTCCTCTCATGGACTCTGACATGTTACACACATTTTACCAGGAAGCTCAGGAGAAGATCCAGGAAAAAGGTCTGTTGACTTTGTGGAACACGTGATTGTATTTAGAGTCTTTGGAGCGGCCGGTCAACATCAACATGAATCTGTTCATAACAGCTGAGATGATGCTGGTGTTGTTATTGTTTTCTCTGATCTGCTTTAACTTTCTCTGGAGAAAAATGCATCTTTGTTCATAAAATAGTCTGAGTGTAAATCTCTGCTTGGCTGTGGAACGCCTCGTGTTTCCTGCTGACAAATGTGGAACAACAGAGTCAGTGACAGGCCTCATATGTAACTGGAGCAAATTCTGAGATTCACATCCGAGTGCTCTGAGGAAAACCCAGAAACAGGATGTTTCCCTCAGAGTCTCGGCTCGGCTCCGTGGAAAGGTCACGCAAATACAGAAGAGTGTTTGTTCAGTCACTTCTTACTCTGCTGACGTTTTGCTCTGTTTCCGTCTTCTCATCACAAAACACCAAACTACACATGGAGGAGATAATGAGGAGGGAAACCTCTGAGGCAGGTTTGAGGGAAAGTGTTAAAGTCTCTCAGACAGTGCATGAGACTGAGCCTCAGTGTTGGAGCTGATGATGTTTGCTTGTCAACTCTACTGTTGGTGTGTTAAATGTTTAATTGAGGCACTAAACACACAGGAAGACTTCAGGCTTTAAAGTAGGCCAGTGGTCCTCTGACAGGGAAACAAAGCTCCGGTGTGTGTTGGGACCGAGGGGCCACTCAGGACCTCCGGCTGTCACAGGTTTGAATCCTCACTCCGACGTAATACAGAAATATTCATATTCATCTCTGGCTTTGAAATTATAAACCACGACTTTGTTGTCATCAGGTTCCACTTAGATACAACACTATTTTATGAAACATTAAAAACCTCAGTCAAGGTCAGTCCCCTTTTATCAACACTATATAACTTTATTAACTTCAAACCAGTTGAGTCTGATGCGTGAGTGTGAACCAGAGAAAGTTTCCTCCTTCTCTCCCTGAGCGTCTGTTCTCTGTGACTCTGGTGAGTGGGTTCCATCTCCTGAGAGAAGAACTGACTGAGAGTCACAACCTGTCACAACCAGCTGCAGCTGAAGAGTGAAGCTGAACTGAGATCAGTTAGAAACCCTCTGAAGTTATTAACAACCAGAGTTTATCTCCAAGATTCAGCAGGAAAGTGTGAAACATGAAGTATTCTGAACAGTTTGGTGGATTTGTTCCAGCTGCAGCTCTTCAGGGTCAGGAAGCAGAGGATCATGGGTAATATCCAGTGGGACGACACAGTCAGAGCTCAAAGATGGATTCTGTCTTTTCAGGTTGTTCTCAACACACTGAGGTTTGCTCCAGTGTTTTATAGAGACAGGCTGAGACATCAAGATTGACAGCTGACACTGACTCCTTATTGGTCGAGCAGGTGCATGGGCGGGACCTTGATACCGTTGCGTTCGTATCTGAGATATTTTAGCTTAATTTCTGTGCAGAGGGGGGGAAGTGGAGACATGTCTCCTTCTCTGGAAATACGCTGATACTCTTCATAAACTGCAGCCGAGTCTGAGTTGAACGAATGAACCCAGGTTCCCCCCCCCCCGCCTCTGGGACGTCTGCTGAACCAACACTCTGTAAACGCCTTCCCCATGTAGCTGGATTTGTGTTTCGCTGTGAGGAAGCTCCCTGCAGCCGCACATGGAAGCAGACCCTCTCTTTTTATAGTCTTTGAAAAGAAGGAGTAATGAATGTAGTCTGAGGCGATGTCCTGTGTGTGTTGTGTAGCAGGAGACAGTGAGTGCAACCCACTAATGGCTGCTGCACTGTCCTTTATCTGCAGAGTTATGTAATGGATGTTGTGCACCAGGTTTTCTGTTGAAACCAGCTCTCTCTTTTTATCTGTGCAGTTCAGAGGTCACATGACCGAGAGGCTTTTACACGTGACGTTTACACTATTCTATTCTATTGAAAACATTACCCAGAATCCTCTTTGGTGATGTACGCAAAGCAAATGTGTTCCTTTCTGCACAAGTCGTCTCACTCAGTCTATTGCTGAGTCGCTCGTCTTGATTTGTGTCTGAGGAACGTTTCTCAGTGGATTTTAGAAAACACTCATTTGGGTCAGAACTGTGGTACGAGGCTAAAAATGTTATTTTTTTCCTCTGTGAAACTTTGCGTTTTTCAGATGCGTCACATGACGTGTTTTCAGGCTTGTTAGTATGAACAGGGACTACAAAGCGTCGTATGGATGCAGCCTGAGAAGACTTATTCATTTAGTGTGTGTGTGTGTGTGCGTCTGTGTGTCTCTGTGTGTCTCTGTGTGTGTGTGTGTGTGTGTGTGTGTGTGTGTGTGTGTGTGTGTGTGCGTGCCAGCCATTGTCAGAGCTGAGGAGTGAGTGTGAACGCAGAGGGGAGAATGGAGGTGGTGATGTCATGGTGTTGGTATGTGGACCCCATAGCAAAACCTGCTATCCCCTTTCTCAGGCTGGAATTTGACTCCACTGAAATACAGCGGACGTTGAGTGTTTCCTGGGTTTTCGCCCGGTGACAGACAGAGAGAGAGAGGGAGAGAGACAGAGAGGGAGAGAGACAGAGAGAGAGAGAGAGGGAGAGAGCGTGGCCTCATGGGTATTTGAACACTGAGCAGCAGACTCTGTTCTCAGCAAGGATTTAAGACGACTTCACCGAGTCTCGTCACTCAGAGGCTGAAGAAGTGCTTCGGTTGTTTGTGCTGGTGTGGATCTCAAATCTAATTTATAGTCTTTTCAAATACAAATTTGTTGAAACTACAAGAGCCACTGGACGAAGTGAAGGAAGAAGTTCTGCTGCAGTCAGTTAGTGGATATGCTCGGACCCTGTTTTCTCAAGGGAAACTGACTAGAGCATGAAAACCTTGTTCAGACCTTCGAACTTCTCCGTTTAGTCTGAACCAAAAAGGTGAACCCTCCTCCTCCACCCCCCAACCCCCCCCCCAACGCCCTCTGACTCAGGTGAAGGTTCCTCGGATCTCGGTCCACAACAAAACTTAGTCTGACCAGTAGAAGTGGTCTGGATCACACTGAACCAGGAGGATGTTCATTTGGTGCATTTCAACTAGTGTGGAGTACCTTGGAGCACTGTGAAGTACTACGGAGTACTACGGAGTACTGCGGAGTACTGTGAAGTACTGTGAAGTACTGTGGAGTTCTGTGGAGTACTGTGAAGTACTGTGGATTACTGTGGAGTACTGTGAAGTACTGTGGAGTACTGTTGAGTACTGTGAAGTACTGTGGATACTGTGGAGTACTGTGAAGTACTGTGGAGTACTGTTGAGTACTTTGGAGTACTGTGAAGTACTGTGGAGTACTGTGGAGTACTGTGGAGTACTTTGGAGTACTGTGAAGTACTGTGGAGTTCTGTGGAGTTCTGTGGGGTACTTTGGAGTACCCTGCCTGAAGGTGCTGATGCTGCTAGTAATACCATGGCTATGTTACCTTGGCAACCAGATGAAGCTTCATCAATTTTCTCCATTCAAACTGAAAGACTAATACCCCCCCCCCCCCCCCCTGAACTACAAAGTGAAACCAGAACTAACAGATCAGAGGAAACAACAAACACATGAAGCTTCAGAGTTTGATCTGCCTGCTGCTGTTATGATGTCACCTTATCTCTGGTACTGTAATTGGAGGCTTGACCTGCCGCACCCACTCTGAGACCAAAACAGGCCCCGGTCACATGTCCAAGGCCGAGGGAGGGGGGAGGAGGGAGGTGGGGGGGGTCTGGGTGCCGTGAGGGAAAGTCCATTATGATCGCAGGAGGAAGGGGTGTGGAGCTGAGCTCACATCCCTCTGAACAATAAGTGTGGAGCGCTGAGCCGTTTGTTGTTCTCGGTTCAGATAGAAACCGGAACCCCCCCGCCCCCCTGCCCCAGACTCTGCACCTCACGCAACATGAAGCTTCTGTTTGGTTCCTGAACTTAAATCAAGATGAAAAGGAGGTGAAGTTCTGGCTCTGAGGAATTTGAAAGCTTCGTAGTAGAAGTCATCAGGACCAGTGTTGGCACATTACAGGAAATGTGTGCGATGCTTTAACTGTGTTTAACACAAAAGCCAAGTTGAGAATTCAGAGACTGATTTTGTTTAACACACACAACATCTGTCAGCACATCTGTGTGATAATCTGAGGATCTGGTTAACTACACAAAACTCAAAAGGCGTCCACACAGAAACATCTGTCCAGGCACCGAGCTCCTGCTGTGGAGCTCAGCTGCTGCTGGACCCAGAGGAGGAAGCTGCTTCTCAGGCTGATCCTCAGTTCAGAACAACTCTGAGGGAACTGGAAGCAAAGCAACAGCTCATATGCTCCAGCATTTTATTCTTCTGTAAATCTGCGACTCATTTACTGGACAAACTGTTACAGATTAACTTTGTGATATAAATGAACATAGCTTGTTTTTCTTTGGTGATGATCCAGAGCAGCGAAGCCACAGCCTCGCTGAGCAGAACCTGGCAACACGGAGAGGAATCTGCGTCTGTGCTCGTCTGCAGCGTCGGGTCTTTCCTGCTCCGACTGGTTACAAGTGTGTTTTGGTTGCTGTTTGCCAGGAGGCCAGAGTCAATAGAGAGTAATGAGCACTCGGAGAAGGCTTTCCCGTGTGTTGGTGCAGCTGGAAACTGCCGACAGCCGCTCCGGTCTCAGTTCTCTGTGGAAGACAGCGTGGAGACAAACGTCCTCATGAACATGGGCCCAGAGGGACAGCAGCTCTCCAAGGAGACGTGAAGCTCAGCACGTTCACACTGGAAAACGAATCCAAACCTTTGAGTTGTTGTTCACGCTGAATAAATGGACAGACATGTCGGAGCAGATTTTTTTATAACCAACAGATTAAAGAAGTTAATCCTATAATACTCAGCCGGCAGGGTTTTAAACACAAGACTGAGCTTCAACACCAGGACTACATCCTAAAATATAATCAAATATGGACGCTCCCAAAAGTGAAACCAAATAACCTCTATCGCTCCCTGGTGGCTGGTTGCAGCATAGGTCATAAACCCCTCCTCCTCTATAGCTGCTTGCACTCCTGAGACCTCCTCCACCTGACCTTCTCTGCCGGACCTCCTCCACCAAACCTCCTCCACCAGACCTCCTCCACCGGACCACCCCCGCCAGACCTCCTCCGCCAGACCTCCCTTACCGGACCTCCTCTGCCGGACCTCCTGCACCAGACCTCCTCCGCCAGACCTTCTCCACCAGACCTCCTCCACCAGACCTCCTCCACCGGACCTCCTCTCAGGCTGGACCTCCTCTGCCGGACCTCCTCCTCCGGACCTCCTCCACCAGACCTCCTCCACCGGACCACCCCCGCCAGACCTCCTCCGCCAGACCTCCTCCACCGGACCTCCTCCGCCGGACCTCCTGCACCAGACCTCCTCCGCCAGACCTTCTCCACCAGACCTCCTCCACCGGACCTCCTCTCAGGCTGGACCTCCTCTGCCGGACCTCCTCCACCGGACCTCCTGCACCAGACCTCCTCCGCCGGACCTCCTCCACCAGACCTCCTCCGCCAGACCTTCTCCACCAGACCTCCTCCACCGGACCTCCTCTCAGGCTGGACCTCCTCTGCCGGACCTCCTCCTCCGGACCTCCTCCACCGGACATCCTCTCAGGCTGGACCTCCTCTGCCGGACCTCCTCCACCGGACCTCCTGCACCAGACCTCCTCCGCCGGACCTCCTCCACCAGACCTCCTCCACCAGACCTCCTCCTCCACCGGACCTCCTCCTCCACCGGACCTCCTCCGCCGGACCTCCTCCGCCAGACCTCCTCCACCGGACCTCCTCCGCCAGACCTCCTCCACCAGACCTCCTCCGCCGGACCTCCTCCACCAGACCTCCTCCACCAGACCTCCTCCACCGGACCTCCTCCACCAGACCTCCTGCACCAGACCTCCTCCGCCGGACCTCCTCCACCGGACCTCCTCCACCAGACCTCCTCCACCAGACCTCCTCCGCCGGACCTCCTCCGCCGGACCTCCTGCACCAGACCTCCTCCACCAGACCTCCTCCACCGGACCTCCTCCACCAGACCTCCTCCACCAGACCTCCTCCGCCGGACCTCCTCCACCAGACCTCCTCCGCCGGACCTCCTCCACCAGACCTCCTCCACCGGACCTCCTCCACCAGACCTCCTGTTATAAAGTCTGTAGAAACTAACTTTAATTGACTAAAAATAATTGGATACAGAGTTTATCCAGAGTTCGTTTTTCACACATAACACATCGGAGGATTTCTGTAGAGACGCCTTCACAACAGCAACAAATCCCCCCCCCCCCCTCAGTAGAGGATCTGAGTGTGATCCTCAGAGAAGATCCAGGGGAGTGAGGAGCAGGTCTGAAGCAGCCTGTGTGTGTCAGACGGTGTTGAGCTGGAACCGTGACTTGGAGTCAGAGGGCGGGGGGGGGCTGGTGGGGGGGCTGGTGGGGGGGCTGGTGGAGGGTAATGTTGTGTTGACGGAGGCTCTCGAGGCGTGGAGCAACTCTCAGGAACAAAGCCAGGACTCGGAGCCGGGCCCCTTCTACACTTCCTTTCCCAACGTTATTGTTCCACAGAGCGAGAGGCAGAACACACCCTTCCCCCCCGAGGGAACAACACACACACACTGAGTGTGTTGCTTCCCCCCCCCCCCCCCCGAGGGAAGCAGCACTCGCACTGAGTGACAGGCGCAGCTCGACTGATGCGCTGGAACTTACCGACCTCCTCTCATCTTCACAGCTTCCTTCCTCCCTCGTTTATTCTCCGATGGATGTTCACGCTCCAGTTTTCAGCTTCACAAACACTCAGCTTCAGTGTTGGTCGTCCGTGGAGCCGCTGGCCGACCGTCACGGAGACACGAGGAGAATCAGAGAAGAAGCAAAGACTGAAAGTTACAGTCCAGTGGGAGAGTCTCGTCATAATTGTTTTTCAAAGTTGTCTGCATTGATTTAAAGAAATAAAGAGTCTCTGGTCTCCTGCTCCTCATGTGAAGAGTGAAACCACAGTGCTGCTCCCTGTGGGAACTGTTGGGTTTCTTTATACATTTTAAAGTCCAGCTGTCAATCACATCTGGTGCTTTATGGTCTGTTTGACTCTAAATGATCATAATTCACTGAACATCAGCTGTTTGAAGAAGACGTGAAACTAGAGACTGAGACAGAAACTCCTGAATGTTTACTGACGTTACAAAGTGAGAAGTAGAGTCGCTTTCTATAGAAACTACCAGTGGAGTCGCCCCCTGCTGGTCACTACACAGAAGACAACGTTTCAGGTTTTTCTGCATTGGCTTCAATTTCTGGACCAGCTTCTAAATCTGTGATTAGAATGAATCAGTGCTTCATAAAGCATCAAGTTAATTTTTTTAAATCATTCTTTCATTAGGAAGTCAGATCTGACATCTGGACGGATCCACTTCCTGCATCTTAACGAGGTCATTAATGCTCAGATCTTATTTTAAGAGTCACCTGCAAACACACAATTATATTCACATGGAAACAACTCCTGTTGATCAATGCTACAAAACCTCAGAATCCCTCCTTGTCCTTCTCCTTGGAGAGCGTCCTTCTCAAGCCACGTTATCAGCTGACGGGCACGAGGCGATAACGGCGACGTGATAAGACCGGCTTCCTTCTCCGTCACCCTCATAATTCAACCTGAACCTCCATCTTCTCCTCACAGCCCAGAGCGCCACAGGAATGTAAACAACGTGTCTGTTGGCCGTCGCCGTCTGAAGCCGACGTCTTTTAATGGCACCTAAAGTTTGAGAGCTGAAGAGGAGTGAAGGTCGAGGTCCTGCTCTGTCCCACTGGTCCGGAGGAGGAGGTGCAGGAAAACACAGCAGCTCCAACACAACAACAACATCAGTTTGAATCACACTCGACAAATCTGCTCAATCTGTGTCCTGGTAACAAGGTTTGGTTTCAGTGGGGGAAAGAAAAGATTCACTTGCTTTTGATTATTTATCAAGATTTCTGTAAGATTATCTTGTTTTTGATTTATCATTTAGTCTTTGACTCTTCAAACAGTATAAGACGACGGAAGCAGAACATCACAGGATGTCTGGAGCAGCTTCTGTCTCTGTGATGTTCATCTGTGTCCAGACGCCGAGTCTGAGCTCGAGGAAAAAACCTCCGTCATGTCCTCGAGTCTCCAGAGGACAGATAAGATACAAGAAGAGCTCATCCTCACATCCCGTCCTCATTCAGTCAGCAGATAAGAGACAGACGTGTCCCGCTGCTGCGTTGGACAAACACTTCCAGAGCTTCCTGTGTTCCTGAGCCAGAGAGGAGAGCTGCTGATTGGTTTCCACGTTTCCCTCCGAGACCTGGAACCTTCAAACAGAGCTGCAGCATCCAACTCACCCACAATCTCAAAGTGACTATCACTGAAGGACAGAGAGACACAGCTGAACCTTCTTTTCTTTATATTTAGTTATTGTAATGACATTAATTATTTTTATTTCTTTATTATTCCTCCATTCACTGTTGTGACACATCAAGCTGTTTTCAGCCGAGCTGCGGAGGATCTCTGGAGAATTGAGACTTTCTCCTCAGTTTCCATGTCACACATGAAGCGGCAGATTCTCAGCAGGAGTCAGGTGATGGGCGGAGCCACAGACGGAGGCAGGAAGTGACGTATTCATTCTGCTGTGGAGATCACGAGATTGTATTTACAACACATCAACACAGCTCTTATCACCACAGACTCATGACGTCATCTGTCACTGCGGTTACATGTGTCCGATTGAAACGCGATACCTGGCGTTGTCTGGTTTCAATCGAAGATCCATGTCATGTAACTCCACAAATCTAGATTTCTTGTGTCTGACTGAAGTCGGATAACCACCCCCAGATAAGTAGATCGGATTTGGCTGTATATCGGACAACGCGCGCATGTAACTCTGGAAGCTAGACAACAACTGGAGATGACGTCTTTGCGCATGCTTGAGATCCTGCCTCCCCCCTCCCTCCCACGCTGTATCACCACTAGCTGTAATGAAAACAGCGCCACCTATCGTAGCGGGGTATGAAATGCTTTCGGACAAGAGTCGGATTTCTCAGTGCCATGTACCCTGAGATAGAGCAGTTAACCCCCCATGGATAGAGAAACCGGGCTTCAGCCGAAATCGGGTTTATGCCATCATGTAAACGTAGTGACTGTCTCCTTCGTGAGTCGCTCCACTTCTCACCAGAGAGGGGGGGGGCAGGAGGAGAAGGTCCACAGTAACTCCGGAGGCTCTCAGTTCAGTAGATGTCTGAAAGCAGGGTCAGGGTTAGACCAGACCTGAAACACTGTCACATGACCAATCCTGTTCACATCCTTGCAGAACACTGAGAGTTAGCTTCACTTAGCTTCTGCTCTGATAATGTTACGTATGAGAGTTTAAGAAAGTCTGGTTTCAGGTTCACCAGGTGAAACTAGTGGTGCTGGTGTCCACACTCGTTCGGCCTCTTGTGGTATCTGAGTGGATTTCACAGTAAACGAGTCAGAAACCACGTGTGGATTCCGTACGGTTTCGTTAAGCATGATTTGATTTTCTCTCTCTCTTTCAGCAGCTGCGTTCGGTGGGTTTATATTTAGACGGCGAGCTGCGATGTGCCGTGGAGCCGCTGAGTGGGCGGAGCTCGGCTGCGTTTCGGGGAACGGTTTGTGACTGGAGTCGGTTGCGTTGTGGTTGGAGCTCGGCCAGCGCTCTGAACTGCTGCTCGGCCGCTTCGCTCCACCACAACCAGAAGAGAGAGAGTTTGTTTATCGTCCTGACTGCAGCCGCTTGAGTCCTGAGAAACAAAGGGATGTGTGAGGCAAAGCCCGCGGACGTGTAATCATAGTTTTGATACTTTGCTGTGGTCGTCTAATTTTAGTCGTTCTTTTTTACGACAGATTTTCTCTCAGCCTGAGACTCTGAGGCCTGATCCCAGGGAGACTTCTGCTCCTGCAGGAGAAAAGCTCCTCCTGCTGCATTCTTGTGGCAGAAAGATCCCGTTCGACTTTCAGCTGAAGTTAGAGAAGAGTCTTTGCAGAGAGCTGCCCCCCCGCCTCGCTCCATAAACAGCAGTAAAAATAACTTTGAACAAATGTGCAGCAGATGATGATGATAAAGATGAAGATGGCCTTATGAAGTCAGCTCGACATTTAGCATCAACTGCTTATTTCCCTGTCAGTCACCAAAGAGGGTTTAACATCAATCAGGTTTTTACACAATTGAACTAAAACCATCAAAATACAATGAGTCGTGGACCTGGTCTCTGGACGTGGACCTGGTCTCTGGAAGTGGACCTGGTCTCTGGACGTGGACCCGGTCTCTGGACATGGACCTGGTCTCTGGACGTGGACCTGGTCTCTGGACGTGGACCTGGTCTCTGAATGTGGACCCTGTCTCTGGAAGTGGACCTGGTCTCTGGACGTGCACCCGGTCTCTGGACGTGTACCCGGTCTCTGGACGCGGACCCGGTCTCTGGATGTAGACCTGGTCTCTGGACATAGACCCGGTCTCTGGACGCGGACCCTGGTCTCTGGACGCGGACCCGGTCTCTGGACGTGGACCTGGTCTCTGGACGTGGATCCGGTCTCTGGACGCGGACACGGTCTCTGGACGCGGACACGGTCTCTGGACGTGGACCCGGTCTCTGGACGTAGACCTGGTCTCTGGATGTGTCACACACGGAACCTGGACTTGTTTTCGTGACTCTTATTATCGTTGTGAGAAGACAGATCTGAAGACGGAGGTTCTGAGGCTCCTCTGTTTGTTCATGTCTCGCTTCATGTGCTGATTTATTCCTATGAATTCTAAAATCCAGGTCATTATCAAAGCAGCAGCGTCCCCACAGGAGACGCCTGCTGCATCTCCTCAGGACCTTCAACACTTCAAACGCTCTGTGGTGTGTGCCGTTGATGGTGGAGGTTTATTTTGGAGGTGTGGGGGGGGGGGCTGTTATAGACGACATGCAGCCCCCAGTCCACGGGCACCCGGCCCTGCAAAGCTCCCTGCTGTCTGACCTTTGACCTCCCATTTATTTATTCATTTTGTTTTTGTTTGGTCCATGTCCCATCTGCTAACATGGAGGAGGTGGGGTTAACTACATCTATTGCTGCCAGCCACCAGGGGGCAGAACTGTGATTGTGCAATGATCAGAAGCATCAGTGCGGCCTTCGAATGCAGATTCCTGAGCGTGGCGTTTTAATGACGTGCTGATGACACTCAGGCCGGGCTGCAGGGGGAGGAGCTACTGGACTTCCCTGTTGATAGTGTCAGTGAGCAGAAGAAGAAGAAGAAGAAGAAGAAGAAGAAGAAGAAGAAGAAGAAGAAGAAGAAGAAGAAGAAGAAGAAACAGGGAGTCTTTGTCTGGCTGCAGATCAAAGATCTGCTGAGCTTCACTCCTCAGGATCCTGGTGGTGAAGGATCCTGAGGAGTGAAGGATCCTGGTGGTGAAGGATCCTGGTGGTGAAGGATCCTGGTGGTGAAGGATCCTGGTGGTGAAGGATCCTGGAGGTGAAGGATCCTGGTGGTGAAGGATCCTGGTGGTGAAGGATCCTGGTGGTGAGGGATCCTGATGGTGAAGGATCCTGGTGGTGAGGGATCTTGGTGGTGAAGGATCCTGGTGGTGAAGGATCCTGGTGGTGAAGGATCCTGGTGGTGAAGGATCCTGGTGGTGAAGGATCCTCTGACCCGGTCCAGGAAGTCGACCCGGGGTCAGAGGCTGATGAGGCTTCCTCAGGACCAGGGAGACACACAGAGGAGGATCTATGACCATGTGTCTCCGTCCTTTGAGTCAACTCTCAGCAGGACACATCAACATGTCTCCGTCCTCACACTGAAGCATCATGTCTCTGTTAATGTCTCACAGTGTTAACGTCTGACCAGGAATCATGAATCATAATAATAATGATTAATTCTGTGTTGTTCTGTGTTTCAGAGCTGCTGGGCTCCACCAAGAGACTGAATGTGAACTACCAGGACTCGGATGGGTGAGTGAGTCAGACCAGTGCTGCTGTGTGTCCTTAGACTGGTCCCAGTGTTCCCACTGCTCCCATCCATTGCTCCCAGTGCTCCCACTGCTCCCAGTGTTCCCACTGCTCCCAGTGTTCCCACTGCTCCCATCCACTGCTCCCATCCACTGCTCCCACTGCTCCCATCCACTGCTCCCATCCACTGCTCCCATCCACTGCTCCCATCCACTGCTCCCATCCACTGCTCCCATCCACTGCTCCCACTGCTCCCAGTGCTCCCAGTGCTCCCAGTGCTCCCACTGCTCCCACTGCTCCCACTGCTCCCACTGCTCCCACTGCTCCCACTGCTCCCATCCACTGCTCCCACTGCTCCCACTGCTCCCACTGCTCCCGCTGCTCCCACTGCTCCCATCCACTGCTCCCACTGCTCCTCCCACTGCTCCCAGTGTTCCCACTGCTCCCATCCACTGCTCCCACTGCTCCCATCCACTGCTCCCACTGCTCCCAGTGTTCACACTGCTCCCACTGCTCCCAGTGTTCCCACTGCTCCCACTGCTCCCATCCACTGCTCCCACTGCTCCCAGTGTTCCCACTGCTCCCACTGCTCCCACTGCTCCCATCCACTGCTCCCACTGCTCCCAGTGTTCCCACTGCTCCCATCCACTGCTCCCACTGCTCCCATCCACTGCTCCCACTGCTCCCAGTGTTCCCACTGCTCCCACTGCTCCCACTGCTCCCACTGCTCCCATCCACTGATCCCAGTGCTCCCACTGCTCCCACTGCACCCACTGCTCCCACTACTCCTCCCACTGCTCCCACTGCACCCACTGCTCCTACTGCTCCTCCCACTGCTGCCAGTGTTCTGAGGACTCATTCACACCTTGTTTGTTTCAGACCTTCAGACTTTTCAGTCTAAATCTAAATATCAGGTGTGAAAGGTTCCTCAGGCCAAACCAGACCTACTACCCCCCCCCCCCCCCGTAGGTAGACTCCGCCCACATAGGTGATGATGACAGGACAGACGTATGTCAGACAAAAATTCTTTAGTCCCCGATTTACAAAGTGAAACCAGAACTAACAGATCAAATGAAACACAAGCTTGTTCAGACGCCCCCCCCCCGTTACCTCATCAGTCTGTGAAAAGCTGGCTGCTTACATTTCCCCCTCGGAGCTTGTTAGCCTGGAAGAACCAGAAGATGAAGGAAGTGAAGCTCTCGCTCCTCATTAATATTTCTCTTTGTTAAAAGTTTTATTCTAACTTCTCACTGATCCTCCGAGTCGTCTCCAGCTGTTTGTTTAGTCTCGACACTTCTTTATTTCACCGCTGGTCACATGACTGAAATATACACGAGGGCCAAGGAGGAATGTCAGAGAACAAGCAAAACCTAAACATCATTTAAGTTTGATACCTTTGTCGTGACAAAACCTCAAAGAGACGACGAGCGGACGGACGTTTGACCACCGCGTCCATCCTGAGATGTGTTGGACTCCTTTGTCAGAGGACTGGTCCAACCAATTAGAGAAGGTTTAGAGAGCCTGGAGGACTTAATCCAGCAGAACCTCCCACGAGGAGGAGAGACCATGAGACCCACTGATCTGAGGAGGAAGACGGAGAAGACGAAGACGTCCACTTGGAAACACGAGGAGATTCCAGATCTTCTGGTGATGAGGGCCGACGCCGGTGTGGAGGAGCTGTAAACAACAACACTGATCCTTCCACAGCAGAGTTCATACGTCATGTCCCGCCCCTGCTGCTCTACAGGCCCCGCCCCTCTACCAAAGCCCCGCCCCTCGCCTGGATGTTCCCACATGTTCCTGTGTGAACGAGTCGGAGCTGACAACCTGCTGCTGCTGCTCCACAGGACAAACACAGACTCATATTTCATGTTAGAAAACATCTGATCAGTTGCAGATTAAAACGTTTGTGACTAGAAGAGTGAGGCTGATGTTCTGGGCGCTTTCCACTTGATTTAATCATGTGATCATTAAACTCTCTGGAGGATCTGGAGTCTTTTGTCGAGCAGCTTGTTGGAGACGCAGTTATACTCTGAACAAGTGAATAAATAAAACTGTAGCACTGAGGACGGAATGAGAGCAGAAGAACAGAGCCGGGGGGGGTTGTTTAATGAGAGAGAGAAGGATCCAGCTCGGCTCCGTCTCACAGCTGACATACTTTCCTCCGGCTCAGATAGTTTTCATCAGCGATCCTCCGCTGCAGATGAATCACACCCAGGCTGAGGATCTCCCTCCTCTCAGGTGCAGCTACAGACACGCAGCTGGTTCTTTATGACTCACGGCGAGATCGCAGTGACGGTTCGGTTCATGCAGAGACGCATCAGAGTGGACGTGCAGACGGACAGACAGACCGAGGAGAGCCAATCAGGGTTATGACGGGCGTGTTGGTGTTTGTGCAGACCGGTCATTCATCACTGAGAATATGTGTCTTCATCGCCATGCATGCTGATGTGTGTGTGTGTGTGAGAAACAAACACACACTGAGGATTCAGGAGGTTCCTTCTCTGCGTCCCCATGAGACAGACGAGTGTGAGCGTCTCGGCGGCCTGTTGGCTCCTCGTCTCGATGGGTTTCCATGGAGACCAGAGCTGGAACGGGTCCCTGTGAAGCGCTGTGGTGGTTTGAGCTGGAGCGCCGAGCTGCCAGCAGCCGTCACTCAGAGGAGGGGGGAGGAGCCGGCGTCCGCCATCACCACAGAAACACGTTCCATCAGAATCCATCTGGAAGGTCCCATAACGTTTCCTCGGTTCGCACTTTACTCTGAGCAAGAACACGATTCAACTAGGCCTGTCACGATAACACATTTTTCTGTGCGATTAATTGCCCCAGAAATTATTGCGATAAGCGATAATATTGCCGTTTTGACACCATTTTCAACTTATATAATGATAATGGCATAATAATGCAAGTACACCCTTTCGAAGATGAATAAACTTTTATTTTTAAAGAACACTGGAACTGGACATCTGGAAGACATTTAAGAAAGACTTTTTTATTGCCAAATATATTAACTGTTTAAAGTAGATTATAAATATAAATAAATACAAAAACTTTTTAACTTAAAACTATGAATAATATATGAACTGTTAACAAAAGTTTACACTATACTTAAATAAATAAAAATAAATACAAAACAGACACACTCTGACTCGTGACTCTGACTTCGGTGCCTGAGCCAATTGAGACCCCGTGTCTCCGCGGAGACCCCTGTGTCAGACCGACTCTCTCCCAGTGTGAGCGAGTGAGCACTGATGATCCCTGTGGGATTCTTAAGATTCTCCATGTTTGTCAGAGATCTTCCTGTGAATCAGCAGATCACTGGTCTGGTGAAGAGCTGAGGCTGTGAGTCTCTCCATCTTCAGGCTGGACTCCGAGTTTATCCTCTTTCAGGGTTAATACAGATGAAGTCTAATCTAACAAAGAGAAGTCTTTAGTTTAGTGTCTGTTTTGTTGTGTAAGAAGTTGAATAGAGAAGTTCAGTTTGTCTCTGTGTTGAAATGATCAGCAGCTTGTTCAGTTAATTAACAAAGTCCTGGATGTTTAGTCCCGTCAGCTCCACCTGGTCCTCAGGATCTGGACTCTGTGTGAGAGACCGGGTCGTGAAGACAGAACCAAACTGTCTCTGTGGTGGAGGAGGACTCGTCGACTCCTCCCCCGAGGAGGTTTAAAGCTCTGTGATAGGTCGGGACTCTGCAGGAATGTGACACTATCAGTAGGAATGACATGTGTCACTGGGGGGGGTGAGGGAAGGTGGAGGGAGGTCAGGATCTCTGTTGAGAGGGTCACAGCTCTCTCTCTTCTTTCGGGGTGACGAGGGGTGAGGTCACCGGGGGGTGGGGGGGGGGGGGACGACATTATTACACACTGGACCGTTGCTGTCCCCTGGAGACATGTCCTCTGCTGGATCGTCTCTCAGCTTCTGCTCTTCCTCAGGAGAAGACGAGTCAAACTGATAATTCTGCTCAAACGCATGGAAACAATAACAAGCCAGTTGTGAGGAGAGCAGAGTTCAGAGGAGAAACATGAATACTCAAGGAACAAACAGATACCTGAACATGTACAGTAACTAAGTATTTGTACTTTAAACTGTGGTTTAAAAGACAATTCACGTGTCCTGCGGCTGTGGAATCTGAAGCTGTGATCAAACATCTGATCAAACATCTGATTGGTTAAAACGTTCAAGTCTCCATGAGAAGAAACCTTCAGTCCACTCAGAACACATGTGTCTCCAAGCTACAAGGCCTGACTCCTCCTGCTCCTCCTCTTCCTCCTCCTCCTGCTCCTCCTCCTGCTCCTGCTCCTGCTCCTGCTCCTGCTCCTGCTCCTGCTCCTGCTCCTGCTCCTGCTCCTGCTCCTGCTCCTGCTCCTCCTCCTCCTCCTCCTGCTCCTCCTCTTCCTCCTCCTGCTTCTGCTCCTGCTCCTGCTCCTCCTCCTCCTCCTCCTCCTCCTCCTCCTCCTCCTCCTCCTCCTCCTCCTCCTCCTCCTCCTCCTCCTCCTCTTCCTCTTCCTCTTCCTCCTCCTCCTGCTCCTCCTGCTCCTGCTCCTGCTCCTCCTCCTCCTCTTCCTCCTGCTCCTGCTCTTTGTGACCTGTCTCAGGAATCATCCATTACTGCTGGAGCCGCCCTGAGCGCTGCCCCCCCCCCCCCCCCCCGTGCCCACATGAATGCCATCGCTCACGTTACGCAACAGAAAGAAAGGAGGCACTACCCCCCTCCTCCTCCTCCTCCTCCTCCTCTCTTTATTCATCTCTTCTTCCTCTAATGTCTCTGCCTGGCTTGTTACTCACAGACCTCCTCATGTCGCCTGAGGCCTCCTCTCCTGTCTGAGCCTCACATGGGGGGGGGGGGGGGGGGGTTTAACACGAAGCAGGAGCATGAAATAAAATAACTTCTCTATAAAAGAGTCGTAGCTGCAGCTAATTGTCGTCATGTGTGTGAGTTGTGTAGTTTGAGTGTGTTTGAGTGTCTGCTGTGAACGGGGGGGGGATGATGAGTCACACGTCCACCTGCAGGTACAAGTTAACCATGACTCATGGAAAACTACCACGACTCGTTCATCATGTTATCAGGATGGTAAAATCTTTACGGATGTTTTTAACAACGTGTGATGACTCACAATCCAGAAACTAAACAACAACACAACAACTGAAACCTGCTGCAGGAAACACAACAAACGTGTTACCAACAAACAGCAGCATATAAAAGTTACTGTTGTAAAAAGGAAAAGATCATTTGACCATTCTTCTTCTGTCCCTCCTCTGCTGCTCGCTCACTCCTTCATTCTTCTCCTTTAATCACACAACATGTCATCTTCTGTTTGTGAAAGTCTCTGTTTTCAAGGCAGGAGACATTCTGAGACGTGTGGACAATTGAATGTAGCCTGATTGTCTCTCTCTCCCTCCCTCTCTCTCTCTCTCTCTCTCTATCTCCCTCTCTCTCTCGCCCTCCTCTTCTCTCTCTCTCTCTGTGTCTCTCTCCCTCTCTCTCTCTCTCTCTCTCTCCCTCCCTCCCTCCCTCCCTCTCCCTCTCTCTCACACTCTCTCTCTCTCCCTCCCTCTCCCTCTCTCTCCCTCCCTCTCCCTCTCTCTCTCCCTCCCTCTCTCTCTCCCTCCCTCTCTTTCCCTCTCTCTCTCTCTCCCCCTCTCCCTCTCTCTCTCTCTCCCTCTCTCTATCCCTCTCTCTCGCTCCCTCTCTCCCTCCCTCTCCCTCTCTCTCTCTCTCTCTCTCTCCCTCCCTCTCTCTCTCTCTCTCTCTCTCTCTCTCTCTATCCCTCTCTCTCTCCCTCCCTCTCCCTCTCTCTCTCTCTCTCTCTCTCTCTCTCTCTCTCTCTCTCTCTCCCCCTCTCTCCATCTCTCTCTCCTTCTCTCTGTCTCTCTCTCTCCCTCTCTCTGTC
The DNA here is from genome assembly GCF_963576545.1 of Limanda limanda. Taxonomy (NCBI): domain Eukaryota; kingdom Metazoa; phylum Chordata; class Actinopteri; order Pleuronectiformes; family Pleuronectidae; genus Limanda; species Limanda limanda. The sequence continues at coordinate 21,758,336 of NC_083652.1, forward strand.
TCTCTCTCTCTCTCCCCCTCTCCCCCTCTCCCTCTCTCTCTCTCTCCCCTCTCTCTATCCCTCTCTCTCTCTCTCCCTCTCTCTCTCCCTCCCTCCCTCTCCCTCTCTCTCTCTCCCTCCCTCTCCCTCTCTCTCTCTCTCTCTCTCCCTCTCTCTCTCTCCATCCCTCTCCCTCTCTCTATCTCTCCCTCCCTCTCCCTCTCTCCCTCCCTCTCCCTCTCTCTATCTCTCCCTTTCTCTCTCTCTCTCTCTCTCTCCCTCCCTCTCTCTCTCCCTCCCTCTCCCTCTCTCCCTCCCTCTTTCTCTCTCTCCCTCCCTCTCTCTCCCTCCCTCCCTCTCTCTCTCTCTCTCTCTCTCTCTCTCTCTCTCTCTCTCTCTCTCTCTCTCTCTCTCTCAGGTTCTCCGCCCTGCACCACGCTGCCCTCACAGGGACGTCCGTCCTGCTGTCCGTCCTCCTGGAGGCGCAGGCCAGCGTGGACGTCAAGGACAGCAACGGTTAGACACACAACCTGAGAGCTGTATTTGTGTAACAGTTTTTATACAAACATGTGGCACAGAGTGCTTCACGTGGCAGAATGTAAATAGAATTTAAGCAAGATTAAAAGTCAATGGTATCAAATAAACACTATGGATAAAATGAAACCAGTTAGAAGAATGATATTAGTAAGAATAAAAATGTAAATATGTGTCTGAATGTTTGAGATTAATAATGAAGTGTGTCTTTGTGTTGTAACTGTTCTGCTGATATTCACATTTAAAATGACTGTGGATTTCCTCATGAAGCTGAAAACCACACGAGAACCGATCATCGTTGTGTCAGTGTGTTTTAAACTGTGAGTGAATCTATTGTTTAGAGGAAGTTGTGTTGAAGTTGTGTTGAAGTTGTGTTGCGCCCGGGGCAGGAATGCGTCCGCTGCATTACGCCGCGTGGCAGGGGAAGGCCGAGTCCGTCCTGATGCTGCTGCGCTCCGGAGCCTCGGTGAACGGCGTCTCGCTGGACGGACACATCCCGCTGCACCTGGCGGCGCAGTACGGACACGATGAAGTGGTGAGTGTCCTCATCCAGGTTTCACCGATCGCATCCTTCTCATTGGTCGAGAAGATCGAACCTTTGTCCTTGTTCTGCTGCTGATTTCACACGTGTGACGTTAAGAGTAAAGGATTCGATCAGATTCACATCATCATGTCTGCTCCGAGGAAACATGAGACCACGGCTGTCTCCACTCAGTCAAACAACCGTCTCTTGTCATTTGTCCACGTGTCCATGAAAACACAACATACACCTGAGGTTCCGAAAGGTAAAATATCAACACAAGGCAACAAAGTAAAGAAAAGTACACAACAAACAGAGGAAGTAAAGTTTAGCTACAACGTCCGATCAAAACTCTGAGACAATAAACTTTATTTTTCCGCCATCTAGGGTTGCAAAGGGGCGGAAAGTTTCCAGTAAATTTCCGGAAACTTTCCATGGGAAGATTAGCTCGGGAATTTTGGGAATTTTGGAAAAAAAAAACTACGCAAATTAAACGCTGAGCAATAAAAACATCATTCAAAACTCTATTTTAAAGATGTATGGAACGTTGAGTTTCAACCCTCCACTGTGCATTCTTCCATCACATGCACAGATAACTCCCAGCATGCTTCACTCTACAGCAGGGCTATTGAGGCCTGCTGTAGAGTGCAGGACTAGTCAGGTAAGTTTCCATGATATTACTGGGGAAAATATATTAGCATTCTGATTGAGGATTGTTCATCTGTTCATCTAGCCTATTTCCATTCATTTATCCATCAATTGTAAAATATTTTCACAGACGATTCCAATTGTTTGGCTAACTATTTATATCTCTGGCATTGCATTAGTGTTTTTTTTACAAACTTTTTTCTCATCTTATTCTACAGAACAATGCCACGTGCACTCTCTCATGTGTGGAGACATTTCACCCCATCCAATGTAGAAGGAAAGGCTGTGTACATTTGCAAATACTGTGCAAAGACCTATGTTAAGAATGACACAACGATGCAGAAGCATATAGTCAAGTGCCCAAAGTTTCCTCAGGGCTCAAATCAGCCTATGACACAACAAAATCTTTATATTTACGTCTGTATATGACAAGGTAAATACAGTTAGTATAAATGACCCACAACATTTCCAGTTTATTCCCGTTAATTCCCGTATATTCCCGTTAATTCCCGTTAACTCCCGTTAATTCCCATGGAAAGTTTCCAACTTTGAAAATTCCCGGAATTTTGCAACCCTACCCCCATCCCATTCCCCTTCTGCAGCGTCACACTGGTGCCACGCTGTGAGCGCCCCCTGGAAGTCCTCTGCTGTAAGTGCATCATTGTAGACTCCAGTTTTATTTTGGTGAAGGGGTCGCAGGAAGTCACATCGGACATGTGTGTGATGTAGTTGTTGTTGTGTCATCACACAACCACAGTTGTGTAGCACAGTGTGATTGTGACGCATCGTCTGTGGGAGTCAGACGTGATGAGGGAGGTGTTGAGTGGATTTGCTGTGATCAGATTTTGGGGTGATTATGAGTGACCTGTTTAAGTAAGTGTGTGTGTGTGTGTGTGTGGTGTGTGTGTGTGTGTGATGTGGTGAAGTGAACACTGGTCTTTGTGTTAATCCTGAGATCAGATCTCACCATGACTCCTTTCTCCTTTAGTCCAGGATTAGGACGAATGTAGGTGAACTGAACTCCAATCTGTTTCCAGACTCCTCACGTCCTGATATCAGGAATCAAGAGCTGAAACCAATCAACATGTCTGGAAAACAGATTAGAGCTGGTTCTTGTTTTGCTGGAGCCATCGTGTGTCTGGGTCGTCCGTCTCTCGTGGACCCGACACGTCTCTGGGACACCTCGTGGACATCGTGGTCATAACATCAGGAATTAAATACATATGTTTATTAAATTATGTTTATTATGTGGTGGTTCGGCCATCTGATCCGGAACCTCCTGAGCAGGACTACATGTCCCATCAGGCCTGGGGACAGCTCAGTGTCTGGAGAGAGACGTCTGGAATATCAAACTGACCCGACTTCCTCTGCAAACGGTCTCGGGTCAAATGAAGAAATGGAACATACACTTATGACAAAATCTAATTATATCTTTCATAAAACTAAAACCACATTTTACAACTTATAAATCGATTTAAACTGTAACTTCACTCTTTGGTGGAGACACACATTCTGTTTTTTTCACACTCACACACAGACAGACACGTGCATTCCACTGAGTCGTTTTTTCTTTAACTCTTTTCCTGTTGGGTTACAGTTACATTACAGTTACATTTTAGTTACATTACTGTAACTTCAGTGTGTAATGAGAATGAAAGCGACGTGTGTCTGTGTGTTTCAGTCGGAGATGTTGCTGCAGCATCAGTCGAACCCGTGTCTGGTGAACAAGGCCAAGAAGACGCCTCTGGACCTGGCCTGCGAGTTCGGACGAGTCAAGGTGAGCACTTCCTGTTTGACCTGTAAACGTCATGCCTGTTGCTATGGTAACGCCTGGTGGAGTTTTCCAGCCTCTAAATCAGCTCCTTGTGTAAACTGGTCTCGTTTTAGTTTGAACAGAAACTGAGACTTTTGTTAACGATGATGACGCAGACGTCTCCTTCCTGATTGGTTCTTATCAGTCACATGACTCGACTACCAGCGGTTAATACAAAGGAAACAGAGGAGACATCTACTTCCTGTTTACATCACATGACCAGTGTAGTTGAACGGTCATGTGACATGCGTTTCAGTTGTAGGTTGTTTTTTTTTAGGACAGAGCAGAAGTCCATCACTAACAATCATCTTCCTCCTCCTCCTCCTCCTCCTCCTCCTGCTCCTCCTCCTCCTTCTCCTTCTCCTCCTCCTCCTCCTCCCCCCCCCTCTCAGGTGGCCCAGCTGCTCCTGAGCAGTAACATGGTGGTGGCGTTGTTGGAAGGAGAGAGGAAGGAGCCGACGGACTCGGCCTTCACCACGCCGCTGCACCTCGCCGCCCGAAACGGTCACAAAGACATCATAAGGTGAGACAGCAGCTGCCACCATGACACCCCCCACTGGACGGTACTAGCTGTCAATCACACTGTGCCCCCCCCCCCCCCTCTGTTTGACTCTTAATGATCATAATTCACTAAATGAACTTCAGCTGTTTGAAGAAGACTTGAAACTAGAGACTGAGACAGAAACTCCTGAATGTTTACTGACGTTATTCAGTGTGTGTCTGTGTGTGTCTGTCTGTGTGTGTGTGTCTGTGGCGTGTCTGTGGGTGTCTGTGTGTGTGTGTGTGTTCCAGGCTGTTGCTGCAAGCCGGTATCGACATCAATAAAACCACCAAGTCCGGTACGGCGTTGCACGAAGCTTCTCTCTACGGGAAAACGGAGGTTGTGCGCCTCCTGCTGGATGTGAGTCCATCACACGCCTCAGTGTGTCACATGGTCACTCTGACGCCGCACACACGTGCACGAGAATCAAGACGACAACAGTATAACGAGCACATTCGTGTTTCCTGTTGCATACAACACACAAAATTCAACTCAGCAAGATGATCTGTAAAATACTATAGTTCTAAATGACATGCCCAAGTTAACAAAGGAGATTATGACCTGATGGAGTTTCAGCCTCAGGTAACGCATCACTGTTACTATGGTTACGACGGGATCGCCCTCTGGTGGCTGGCTGCAGTATAGGTCATAAACTCCTCCATGTTAGCAGATGTGGACCAAACACAAAAAAAATGAAGAACACATTCAAACACTTTTGTTTTACATCAAAGACACAAGATGAGTTCCCTTGTGAACACGGAACATGTTTGTGATCTGTCTCGTGCGCTCAGGCCGGAGTGGACGTCAACATCCGAAACACGTACAACCAGACGGCGCTGGACATCGTCAATCAGTTCACCACGTCCCACGCCAGCAAGGACATCAAGCAGCTGCTCCGAGGTCCCGACTGCTCACCGATCTCACATTCATACAAATTGACATGTTCTCCTTTTACTTTTAATCTGTTGTTTGTTGCTCTGTTTTTTAAGTGTCAAGTTTTTCTTCATTAACTTTATTTGTGTGAGCTTTATTACCTCCAACCGCAATGATGTATTCACTCCATCACACAATCTGATGTGATGGTCTGGTGTTGGACTCGTGGTCTCAGTCTGATGTAACTCCAGATGTTTCCTGCACAGATGCGACGGGGGTGCTGCAGGTCAGGGCCCTGAAGGATTACTGGAACCTCCACGACCCCACCGCCCTCAACATCCGAGCCGGTGACATCATCATGGTGAGACACCTGAACCGCTTCACTCCTCCTTCACCTCCTTCACAGGGACAAGTCTCCGTGGCGCTGGTGGTGTTTGTGTTTTCTGCCAGAACGAGTCGACGATGAGGGAAACGTGATCTCTGAGGTTCAGGATTAAAGTGAGATTCGTCACATGGGAGCATTGAAAAGGTTTTATCTTGTGTACGATATAGTGGTGGGGGAAAAAATCGATTCTGTTCAGTATCGCGATATTTTGCGCCCGCGAATATATCGATACTGTAAAACAAAGTATTGCAATATTTTTTATTTTTTTTACAATTATAGCCCTGGTTGGCAAAGCATGACGAGGAAAGTTTCAGAGTTTAAAAGATACCTAGTGTGTCTGCGGAAAGGATGTTCTCCACTGCAGGAGATATAGTAACGTTCCAGAGGAACTTTAACATCTGAGCAGGTTGATCAACTCCTTTTTCTGAACAAAAATGCCAATATTCCCAAATTAATTTTACATTTTGTGTCAGGACCTTGCAGCCAACTGGACTGGACTCTAGTAGTACACATTTGTTTATTTTTCTCAATTTGATTGAAGCTCTAGGTTCCTCTTATTTATATGATTGAGCTCAGTGTTCATGTGAGAGGTCTCCTATTCAGAAAGTAATTACAAAGGTCCCATGTCCTGAATGTTCAAGGACAAAGTTTTTGCACTTCAGTGAATGTGTAGAAGACAATGTTGTTCACAGAATTAAATGTGACATTTGAAGTGAGTTGAGCAGTCTTATTTTCCTCATTTTTGTAATGCCTTTGAATAATATGGGGGACATGAATCGCAATATATCGCAGAATCGCAATACTATTGAATCGTCACATTTTTGCCAATTCCCACCCCTAGTACGATATTTGTCCCACCAGAGTTCGGGTGTCTCTTCTCTCATGAATGTCAATCAATCAATCACATTCTATTGTATAGTCTCATATTCACAGGTCACAGTTTGTCTCATCGTCTTTAACAAGTCGAGACGTCCTCTGTCCCTCAACAAGAGTCAAACTACTGAAACCTTTAACAGGTGAAGAAGGTAGAAACCTCAGAGACACGTGTGAGGACCCGTCTCCAGGACGGACACGAGTCCAACAGATGTCCCGTGTGACAGAGGACATCAGAGAGATCAGAGTCTTTACAGCTTTGATTAGAATAAACAGTTGTGATCATAATCCACGATCAGGATAAATCTGAGAACTATCGATGGACGTTGTGATGACTCGTCCTCGACGCTCTGACTCGTGATGTGACGCCGTCTGTTCTGCTTCCTGTGTCTGTGACTCACATGAGATCACCTGTGACTCCGCCCACAGGTGATGGAGCAGCACGTGGACGGACGCTGGAAAGGACACATCCACGACAGCCCGAGAGGGACGGACCGGGTGGGCTTCTTCCCCCCCTCCATCGTGGAGGTCATCAGCCGGAGGAACGGTCAGTGTCACCAGCCGCTCAGATTCTCATCAGACGTCAGATCCGAGGTTTCACTCGTGTTTCCAGAATCAGAATCAGAATTCTTTTATTTGCACAAACAGGAAATCCAGATGATTTATTTCACGTTTTCATTTTGCACAAATAAAAACTCTTGAGAGGAAAACATTTTATTATAAAATTTGAACACATGAAGAAGTTTTGAGTCTTAGAGGTGAAGCGTTAGAGAAGCCCCCCCCCCAGCCCCCCCCCTTGGAGTCAGGAACTAATCCGCCTGCTTCCAGATCATCCCATGCCCCCCCCCCCCCCCACCCCCCCCTCCTCACCTCCTGCTTCATCCCTCCATCATCGTCTTAATCACTCACCTCCACCTTAACCATCAGCTTGATAACCCCCCCTCCCCCTCCTCCTGTTGTCCTCCCCCTGTAGGGGGCGCCCTGTCCCGGCACGCCTCCCTGCCCCCCCAGCGCCAGCAGACGCTGTCCAGAGTCCCCCCCCCCTCCGGCCTCAGCTCCGCCCCGCAGACCGACGACTCCTACACTCTGTACGCACCCCCCACCCACGTGGTGCTGCCGCTCGCCAACGGCCTCACGACCAGCAGAGGTACACACACACACACACACACACACACACACTCAGAACACACACACACTCAGAGCACACACACACACACACTCAGAGCACACACACACACACACTCAGAGCACACACACACACACACACTCAGAGCACACACACACACACACTCAGAGCACACACACACACACACCCAGAACACACACACACACACACACTCAGAACACACACACACACACTCAGAACACATACTCACACACACACACTCAGAACACATAGTCACACACACACACTCAGAACACACACACACACACACACTCAGAGCACGCACACACACACACTCAGAGCACACACACACACACACACTCAGAGCACACACACACACACACTCAGAGCACACACACACACACACCCAGAACACACACACACACACACACACTCAGAACACACACACACACACTCAGAACACATACTCACACACACACACTCAGAACACACACACACACACTCAGAACACATACTCACACACACACACTCAGAACACACACACACACACACACAAACACTCAGAACACACACACACACTCAGAACACACACTCAGAACACACATACACACTCAGAGCACACACACACACACACTCAGAACACACACACACACTCAGAACACACACACTCAGAACACACACACACACACACACACACACTCTCAGAACACACACACACACACTCAGAACACACACACACACACACACACTCAGAACACACACACACTCAGAACACAAACACACACACACACTCAGAACACACACACACACACACTCAGAACACACACACACACACACTCAGAACACACACACACACACACACACAGAACACACACACACACAGTGTATCACTGCGCCTCCTGGTGTCTGAGCTGAAACTCACTGAGGATGAATACACACACTCATTATGATTTATGACTCATGTAAATACACGTCAGCTGCTTTTCTTCTGATGTGTTTTTTTATTCATTCACTGGTTTATTCTCCTCTTCACTGCTGCTGCTTGAACCTGAACTCCTAACTCTAACCACACGGGGGGGGGGGGGGTTTGTGGAAATGCTGTGTTTTCATTTGCTGAGGGTGGAAGTTGGAGCGCTTGTTGTGAGGTGATGGAGCAACGCACGGTGTAAACATCTTCTCCTGGATATTGTCAGACACCAGGACGTAACCTCCACACTGCCCCCTGCAGTCCGCCCCTGACACTACACAGTCTTTGTGTCTGATAGGTTTGTCTCCGAGCCGCCTGTCTCAGTCTGGGTGTCCCTTCGAGGACATCTGGGTCCTCAGAGACTCGTGTCATGGTAAGAGACGACGGCTTCTCCTGCCCCGGCTGCTCTGAAGCTGCATCGCTGCCCGGCTCAACGCTCTGCATCAGGCGCCACGCACTGAGAGCGCCGCCCTGCCGCTGTCGACGACATGTGACAGCAGCTCATGAGGTGCCATGAAGCATCATGAAGCATCATGTGACCTCATGGCGCCTCATGAATCGCCAAGAGGCCTCATGACACCTAATGAGGCCTCTTGGTGCCTCATGGCGCCTCATGTAGCCTCATGGTGCCTCCTGAGGCATCATGTGACCTCATGCAGCCTCATGGCGCCTCATGGCCCCTCATGCAGCCTCATGGCGCCTTATGTAGCCTCATGGCGCCTCATGCAGCCTCATCTAGCCTCATGGCGCCTCATGATGCCTCATGTAGCCTCATGGTGCCTCATGATGCCTCATGTAGCCTCATGGCGCCTCATGCAGCCTCATCTAGCCTCATGGCGCCTCATGATGCCTCATGCAGCCTCATGGCGCCTCATGATGCCTCATGTAGCCTCATGGTGCCTCATGTAGCCTCATGGTGCCTCATGGCGCCTCATGTAGCCTCATGGCCCCTCATGGTGCCTCATGGCCCCTCATGGCGCCTCATGCAGCCTCATGACGCCTCATGGCCCCTCATGTAGCCTCATGGCGCCTCATGCAGCCTCATGACGCCTCATGGCGCCTCATGTAGCCTCATGGCGCCTCATGTAGCCTCATGGCGCCTCATGGTGCCTCATGGCGCCTCATGTAGCCTCATGGCGCCTCATGTAGCCTCATGGCGCCTCATGGCGCCTCATGTAGCCTCATGGCGCCTCATGTAGCCTCATGGCGCCTCATGGTGCCTCATGGCGCCTCATGTAGCCTCATGTGACCTCATGTAGCCTGATGGCGCCTAATGGCGCCTCATGTCAACTGGCGGTCTTGGTGCGTGGAGTCCAAACACTCTTCACTGGTCTGCTTCAGTCCCCCCCCGCTCTCCTCCTCCGTGCTGCCATAGCGACGGCAGACTGACATCACATCCTGTTCTTCACTTCCTGCAGTGGAACGAGGCGTTGTGATGAGGATCTTCATATGATCATGATGTTTACAGTAACATTTAAACCCCGCCCCCCTGCCCTGCATCCTGCCCGCCGCTCGGCCTGCTGCTTCCCACAGCCTGGCTCCGCCCCTCGCTGCTGATGCAGACCCTCTACGTCCACGTGGTCAGTTTCATATTTGTTGTCTCGTTTGCAGCAGGCGACAGAAACAGCGTCGGGAGCACGGGCAGCGTGGGCAGCACGCGCAGCGCCGGGAGCGGACAGAGCACCGAGAGCAGCCACGCCCCCAACGGCTTCCCCCACCACAGCGGTCACCATGACAACAAGGTACACAGAGAACAGTCAGACTTCATGTTCATGTTTTAAAATCTGCTTTTTATAGAAAGTGTCAGATGTGACAATGATCTTTCATTCAGTCAAATACTTTTTAAAGTTTTAAAGTTAAACACATTAAATGTGACGAGCACAAACTCAAAGTCAAACTGTGATTTGGAATGTATTTGCTTGAATATCACTCTATCACCACAAATGTCATTTATTCTTATTGTAATGTATCGCCCACCCTCCTCAAATAATGATTTTTATGAAAAATTCCAAAACATGCTCAAGGAATGTCATTTTAAGAAAGAGGTCATAATAATGGGAGATTTTAATGTAAATTGGGAAGATAGATCAATTAGAAAGAACCTCAAACAAATAACCGATGGGCTAGATCTCTCACAGCTGATTAAAGGTCCAACAAGAATAACCCAATCCACCAGAACTCAGATTGATTTAGTGTTCAGTAACAGACCGGAGAGAACCTCAAAAACATGATAACTGGGCTATCTGACCACAATCTAACTCTTGTGGTCAGAAAGTTAACAAAAAAGAGATTTAGCTCCTCTACTAAGGAACATGACAGCATTAGAATCCCCAAGAACATGCAAGAGTCTTTTAAAAACACTATTCATAGTTTTAACTGGAATGATCTGTTATTTGGAAAAAACCTGAGTGAGGGCAGTCAAATATTCTCAAGTAAAATTCAGAGTATAATTGCAGAATTTTCCCGTAGCATTAGGAGTAGGAATAAAAAGAACAGTCTTCCCTGGATAAATGCAGACATTTTGAAACTAATGAAAGAACGTGATCTTGCATTAAAAAAGGCCATTAGAACAAAATTTTATCATGACAAATATCACTTTGCCATGTTAAGAAATAAAGTGATAACAGGTCTGAGGAAAGCTAGGGCTGATTTCTTTATTGCTATAATTAGTGAGGCACGGGGTAATCCGAAAGTAATATGGACTCAGTTAAAAAAACTCATGGGACAACATCATAGCGCAGGAAGGTCAATTGAACTTGACTTGAATGGAAAGCTGACCAAGGACCCATCTGAAGTAGCAGTAGCTCTTAATCGATACTTTGTTGATTCTGTAGCAACTATTGCAAAGGGCTTCTCGACTGATCATGTTAATGTGTCTTCAGTAAACACAATGGAGCCAGCCTTCAGTATAAACACTGTCTCAGAAATAAAAATCACAGGTATTATTAAATCTCTCAAACCCTCAAAAGCTAAAGATTAATTTGGTATGGACTCAACGATGCTTAAAGATATCGGTTCATCATTAGCCAATCCCATCACTAAAATTGTTAATCTTTCAATATCCCAAGGGCAGTTTCCAAGTATTTGGAAATCTGCAATTGTCACGCCAATTTTCAAATCTGGTGATCATCATTCCGCCTGTAACTATAGGCCGATCAGCATCCTCCCTATAATGTCTAAAGTAGCAGAAAAGTGTGTAGCTGAGCAAATCATACACCACCTGAACAACAGCTCATTCCCCCTTCATCCAATGCAATTTGGCTTCAGATCCAACCACTCAACCGAGACGGCTAATTGTTTTTTCATTGAGAAAATTAAATCACTGTTGGATAAGCGTGGCGTTGTCGGTGCTGTCTTTCTTGATCTCCGCAAAGCATTTGACACTGTGAATCACAAGGTTCTATTATCCAAGTTATCCAATTTTAATTTTTCTGTTGAGGCACGTCAATGGGTTGAATCATACCTTTTTAACCGAACTCAAACTGTTCGAATAAATAACCAGCAATCTGACACCCTCTCCTTGTCCACTGGTGTACCACAGGGATCCATACTGGGTCCACTTTTATTTTGTTTGTATATCAACGACTTGCCGTCTGTGTGTCCAGAGGCCCACATTCAAATGTATGCTGATGATACTGTGCTGTATGTGCATGGATTGACAAAAACCGAAGTTGCTGCCAAACTCACAAAGGCCATGCTGAAAATTACAGCATGGCTCAATCAGTGCTGTCTCCAACTAAATGTGTCTAAGACTGTTGGTATGTTCTTCTCCAAAACAAATGACTGTAGTGAAAACCCAGATGTTCTTGTGTCAGGAGAAAAATTAGAAATTGTTAAGGAATTTAAATACCTTGGCATTATTCTGGACTCCAACTTTAATTTCAGGGCACATGTAAAAACTGTCTGCAAAAGGATCAAATTCAATCTTGCCAATTTCAAATTTATACGAAACTCTATGTCCACCGAGGCAGCCATGATGTACATGCATTCAATGATATTCTCTCACATGAGCTACTGTCTGACGAGCTGGTCTCAGGCTAATCACACAACACTAAAACCACTACAGTCTTTGTATAAACAAACACTGAAAGTTCTGGACAAAAAACCAAGGCAATTCCATCACTGTGCAATTTTAAGAAAACACAATCTAGTGAGCTGGGAAAACATGATTAAGCACAAAAATGCATGTCTCTTTTACAAAATCATACATGGCATGGCCCCTCCTCCACTTAGAGAATTTGTAACTATTAGAACAAACCAACATCGGATCACAAGAGGAGTCATGAAAGGGGACTGCATTATTCCATTTAGGAAAAGTACCTTTAGTCAGTCAGCCTTCTCTGTTGCAGCCTCACGTGAATGGAATAACATCCCAACATGTATCAGAGACCTAAACACATATCGGTCATTTAGTTCTAATCTGAAACAGTGGCTGTTTGATAATATGATCTGCCAGCACTAAACTTGACCCGCCTGCTCTTGCCTCCTTGTGTCAGCGTGTCTGTGAATTTGTCCTGCAACTTACTTTGTATGCTTGCTTGTTTGTATGCTTTTTGTAGCTCGTTCTATGTCTCTCCTGTGCTGCTTCATGTACTATTGTCATGTCGACTTTTTGTTAGTTTGTTGTGCATGTACTGTCTGCTTTGGTGGGCTACTGCCTCGATGTCTAACACATATAGATGTCCTCTATAAGTCCTAGTCTACCTTTTCAATTTGTGTTTGTTTGATGCTGACTCTTGTTTGTCCTGCATGCTTCATGTATTTTAATGCTTGAACTACTGAATACTTGTATGTGGTTATAATTAATGTTTTATCTGTTGCTTTTCTATGTTCTTTTTTAAACTCTTTCTGTTATTTGCTTATTTGCTTTTTAGGGAGCCTATTGTTACATCTGGCCAAGGACTGCAGATGGAAACTAACCTTCTGGCTAAATCTGGCATATTTACAGAAATGTCTATTAATATGCACTGTCCCTGTCAAAATAAACAAACAAACAAAACAAACAAATGAGCTCAGTAATACAAACTGACAAAAAATGTGAGATTAAAACTTACAAATATATAAACATGAAAAATCGAATAAATAAGTGAAAAATGGAACTAAATAACAGAAATAAACATAAGATAATAAACATTACATAAGAAAATGGAGAAGGATCAAAATAAAGAATGAGTGTAACTCTGAGGTCGTTCCACACGTCGATATCTATATTTCTAGTTCTGTTCATATCTGTGATCTGTTGTTTTTCCTTTGCAGACGGCGCCCCCTGCTGCTGATTCCGGGCACTCAGATCTCAGCGACCAGCCCGATCTCCCTGCAGGTGCTTCACTCTCTGCTCATCATTAATAAACTGTAAACTTATTATATTTGATCACATTTTGTCAAATGTAGTTTCCCTTCACGTGAACAATATTTATAGGTTATTTTAAAAGTTTCAGATAAATGAGAAAGAAAAGGGGATTGTTTTTAGATTTCCTTCATCTCCAGAGAAATTAAAGAAATGATACGATTTTGTATTTGGAGCCAAATAATAATGAATAATAATAATATGAATCTAAATCTTTTCTTTGACTTCAGGTGGAACTCCTCGGAGACAGACGGTGACGGTGCAGAAACCGGCGGAGCAAAGCTTCTCTCAGCAGTTCGCTCGCCCTCAGCAGCTGATGGAGGGGAAGGTAGAGATCTCTCCATCCGTCACATGACCTCCAGCTGACTGACAGGAATAAACAATAACACAAAACACACGTGGAGTCACTGAACCAGTCAAACTCTTGATGTCACAAAGGATAAGAAACGTTTTGGTTACGGACCGAACGAATCACAGGTTCACAGCTGTTGCATCACTTCCTGTTTCTGTGCCTCAGGACGCCGAGGCCATCTACCAGTGGCTGAGTGAGTTCCAGCTGCAGATCTACACCGGGAACTTCCTCAGTGCTGGGTACGATGTTCCCACCATCAGCAGGATGACTCCTGAGGTAACACACACTCAGGAAGACAGACACACTCACTCAGACAGACACACACACACTCACACACATGAACAGACACACTCACTCAGACACACACACACACATGAACAGACACACTCACTCAGACACAGACACACACTCACTCACTTAGACAGACACACTCACTCACACAGATACACACACACACATACTCAACCACACACACACTGACACATAGTCACAGACACACACTCACACATTCACTCACACACACACAGACACACACACACATACTCAAACACACTGACACATAGTCACAGACACATACACACACTCACACAGACACACATACACACACACTCACATAATCACACTCACGAACAGACACACTCACTCAGACACACACATACACACCCACACACACTCACACATACTCACACAGACACACTCACACACACACTCACACATAATCACCCTCACACACACGAACAGACACACTCATACACACACACACTCACACATACACACTCACACACAGACACACACTCATACACACCCACAGACACACACTCATACACACACTCACACACACTCACACACACACACACACTCACACATACACACGCACACACAGATGCACACTCATACAAACACACAGCAACACACTCATACACACACACGCACACACAGACACACACTCATACACACACACAGAAACACAGTCATACACACACTCACACACTCACACACACAGACACACACACACTCTCACACATACACTCATACACACACTCACACACACACACACACTCATACTCACACATACACACTCACACACAGACACACTCACACACAGACACACACTCATACTCACACATACACACTCACACACACACAGACACACACTCATACATACACACTCACACACACTCACACACACTCACACACACACACTCACACAAACACACAAACACAGACACACACACTCACACACACATACACACTCTCACACACACTCACAGACAAACACAGACGCACACTCACAAACAGACACACACTCACTCATCACTTAAAAACAGGGGAACCATCTTGTGAACCATGACTCAGCGTTCTCGGTGCTCGTCTTGTTTTCCTGGCGCAGGATCTCACGGCCGTGGGCGTGACCAAACCAGGCCACCGCAAGAAGATCTCCATGGAGATCAGCGACATGAACATCCCCGAGTGGCTGCCCGAGTACATCCCAGTAAGTTCACCAGTGACCTCACTGATCCGTCCTCACTGTGACTCCAGCTGGTGACGCGGCGTGCTCTCTCTCTCTCTCAGTCGGACCTGGGCGAGTGGCTCAGCGCCATCGGACTCCCTCAGTACCACAAGAAGCTTTCAGAGAACGGCTACGACTGCATCAGCATCGTCAAGGACCTGACGTGGGAGGATCTGCAGGAGATCGGCATCATCAAGCTCGGTGAGGACACGCGTCACATGGTCACATGCGTGTCACATGGTCACGCGTGTCACATGGTCACGCGTGTCACATGGTCACGCGTGTCACATGGTCACGCGTGTCACATGTTAACACACGCGTGTCACATGTTAACACACGCGTGTCACATGTTAACACACGCGTGTCACATGGTCACGCGTGTCACATGGTCACGCGTGTCACATGGTCACGCTTGTCACATGGTCACACGTGTCACATGGTCACGCGTGTCACATGTTAACACACGCGTGTCACATGGTCACGCGTGTCACATGTTAACACACGCGTGTCACATGGTCACGCGTGTCACATGGTCACCCGTGTCACATGGTCACGCGTGTCACATGGTCACACATGTCACATGGTCACGCTTGTCACATGGTCACGCGTGTCACATGGTCTCGCGTGTCACATGGTCACGCGTGTCACATGGTCACATGTTAACACACGCGTGTCACATGTTAACACACGCGTGTCACATGGTCACGCGTGTCACATGATCACGTGTCACATGGTCACACGTGTCACATGGTCACGCGTGTCACATGTTAACACACGCGTGTCACATGGTCACGCGTGTCACATGTTAACACACGCGTGTCACATGGTCACGCGTGTCACATGGTCACCCGTGTCACATGGTCACGCGTGTCACATGGTCACACATGTCACATGGTCACGCTTGTCACATGGTCACGCGTGTCACATGGTCTCGCGTGTCACATGGTCACGCGTGTCACATGGTCACATGTTAACACACGCGTGTCACATGTTAACACACGCGTGTCACATGGTCACGCGTGTCACATGATCACGTGTCACATGGTCACACACGTGTCACATGGTCACGCGTGTCACATGGTCACACGTGTCACATGGTCACGCGTGTCACATGGTCACGCGTGTCACATGGTCACCCGTGTCACATGGTCACACACGTGTCACATGGTCACACACGTGTCACATGGTCACACGCGTCACATGGTCACACGTGTCACATGGTCACACGCGTGACATGTGACCGTGGTTTGACGGTTTCTTTTCCTGCAGGACACCAGAAGAAGCTGATGCTGGCGGTGAAGAAGCTGTGTGACATCCAGAGGTCGATCCTTCACGCTGACCACGACACGCTGCGGCGCAGAGGCCCCGGGGCGCTCCACCTGGTCGCCATCGAACCGGCCGACTCAGACTCCTCCCCTCGCACCCCGAAGATGCTGAGCTTCCAGGACAGCGAGCTGAGCGCCGAGCTGCAGACCGCCATGTCCAGCCATTACGGCGGCTGCGAGGAAGGTTTGGCCTTCAAGCACGCCGTGGGAATGTCCCAGAGCCAGGAGAGCATCGACACGCGGTCCCGGGGGTCCGGCCGCTCGCAGGAACCGCCCACCGCCTCCGTCCCCCCCCACAGCTGGTCGCAGGAGAGCCTGGACGACGCCTCGGCCAAGGAGAGGAACCTCCCTGAGGGCTGGGAGCAGCGGCTGAAGCAGGTTCCTCTGGGCACGGCCACGGTGTTCAAGTACCCGCCCATCCCGGCCAAGCCCCGCCTCCCCGGCTCTCGTGGCTCCTCCCCTCATGGCTCGCCAGCGCTGAAGGGTTTCAGCTACCTTCACTCTCACTGTGGCTCCACAGAACTGAGCCGGGCGGGCCACGCCGCCACCCTGGCTCCGCCCAAGAGACGCACCCAGAGCATGACCCGCTACGCTCTGTCCGACGGCGAGCCCGACGACGAGGATGACGAGCCCGCCCTCCACTCAGGAAACCTGCCGTCCTACGCCACGCTGACCCGCAAGCCCGGGCGCAGCCAGCTGGCTCGACTGCAGGCGAGTCCGGAGAAGAGCGGCAGCGTGGGGCGGAGTCAGTCGTTCGCTGTGCGCGCCCGGAAGAAAGGTCCGCCCCCACCCCCCCCGAAACGCCTGAGTTCAGTCAGCAGCACGACCAGCGGCGAGCTGAGCGACAGCAGCACGACCTCGTCGTCAGGCCGCGTGGCGTCGGACAGCCCGGGCAGCGTGAGGAGCATCGCCGGCGCTCTGGAAAGAAGCCTAGAGGGGAGGAGCTCCCCAGGACCCACGCCAGAGCTCGGCCACCAGGAGGCGCCCCCCCTCGTCTCCGCGGGACAGGAAGTGAGAGAGGCCTCAGGGGTGAGGAGGCGGGTGCAGAGCGAGTGCGTCCCCGCCCACAGCGGCGCCGAGCCCGACCGGGGCGTGAAGTCGGACTCTGAGGAGGACGGACCCAGCGGCCTGGCGAGCTCGTCCTCGCCGCAGCACAGCTCCAGCGAGTGCCTCCCCTTCGCCGAGGAGGGGAACCTGACCATCAAGCAGAGGCCCAAGGCGCCGGCGCCGCCGCGGGCCGAGGCCGTGCTGGAGCCGCCGGAGCAGCACGCCGCCACGAGCCTGGAGCCGCCCGAGTTCAACCTGAAGGAGTCGGACACGGTGAAGCGCCGACAGAAGCCCAGAGACAAGGAGCCGGGGGGGGGCTCCCCCAGCCGGGAGGGGGCGGGGCCTCCGGGCTCGCCGTGCGGCAGCCGGCCTCAGAGCCGAGAGGGCGTGGCTCAGAGGATCGGTGACACGGAGGCAGAGCGGCCGGCCAGTCCGACGCCGGGGTCACAGGTCAAACCCCCCCTCTCCCCCAAACCCCCCATGGTCGCCCCCAAGCCTGTACGCCACAGTCTGCTGGCTGCACAAGGTACGACACACACACACAACACACACACACACACACAGACACACACACAGACACACAACACACTCACACACACACAGACACACACAGATAAACAACACACACAACACACACACACACACACAGACACACACACAGACACACAACACACTCACACACACACAGACACACACAACACACACAACACACACAACACACACAACACACTCACACAAACACAGACACACAAAACACACAACACTCTCACACACACACACACAACACACTCGGACACACACAGACACACAACATACACTCAGACACACACAGACACACAACACACTCGGACACACACAGACACACAACATACACTCAGACACACACAGACACACAACATTCAGACACACACAACACTCAGACACACACACAGACACACAACACACAACATACACTCAGACACACACAGACACACAACATACACTCAGACACACAACACACACTCACACACAGACACACAACATACACTCAGACACACACAGACAAACAACATACACTCAGACACACACAGACACACAACATACAGACACACACTCAGACACACACAGATACACACACACAACATACACTCAGACACACACAGACACACAACACACAACATACACTCAGACACACACAGACACACAACACACAACATACACTCAGACACACACAGACACACAACACACACTCACACACAGACACACAACATACACTCAGACACACAACACACAAACACACAACATACACTCAGACACACACAGACACACAACATACAGACACACACTCAGACACACACACACACACAAAACACTCAGACACACAGACACACAACACACAACATACACTCAGACACACAACACACAACATACACTCAGACACACACAGACACACAACACACACTCACACACAGACACACAACATACACTCAGACACACACAGACACACGCAGATACACACACTCGCACACACACAGACACACACAGATACACACAGACACACACACACTCGCACACACACAGATACACACACATCGTTTCTCATTGTGGTGGTCTTGGTCCCCAGCAGCTGGACCCTCGACCCCAGCTCTCACCGTCAGCGGGGGGGGTCAGAGTTTGGCCTTCAGCTCTTCGTCCTCTGCTCTCCACGGACCCCCTGCTCTGGCCCCGCCCCCGGCTCTGGCCCCGCCCCCGGCTCTGGCCCCGCCCCCTCAGAGTCCGTCTCTGACGGCGGCGAGGCCTCAGGTGTGCGTGGTCGGTCCGGATCTGGTCCCGGAGCCCGAGGTGGTTCAGCAGAGACTGGATCAGACCAGCACGTCTCTGGAAGCAGCTCTGAAGGCCGTGGAGAGGAAACTGAACCTGGACGACAACTCAGACGGGTGAGACACAAACTGTTTGTGCGTTGAGGTTTCTCACGTTCAGTTTCCCAACGAGGGAAATATTAGGACTTCAGGTTAATGAAGCTTAATGTTCTGTTCTGTATTTTAATAAACTGGATATAAACTCAGTCGAATCAGGAAACTCTGTTGTACTTTTATTTTTGTGTATTTGTCACTAATGTCTGTTCATTGTGTCTTTTCTCACCAGCGGAGCGAACTCGGTGAAGTCTGCAGGAACCATCCTGGACGACATCGGCAACATGTTCGACGACCTGGCCGACCAGCTGGACGCCATGTTAGACTGAGGACTCCTCCCACATCCATATACAAATATATTTATATATATATATATCCAGCCTCAAGCTCAGGAAGTGAAGCACAGAGAGAGAGAGGAGGAGGGATGAAGGAGGGATGAAGGAGGGATGGAACACCAGCGCTTCTTCTCCTCCTGTTTGCTTCAGACTCTCACACTCGACCTTCACTCAGGTCCGGTTCGGTTCGGAACCAGCATCTTCTCCTCGTGTCTTATCGAACAGGAACCAGACGCTGGAGCAGCATCCTCACATTATCATGATTATTGTTAAACACTAAGATTGAAACATGAAGTTTTTTATCATTTTGATTTTTGCAGAGCTGAAGACCTGACATCCTTACTGCCATAGATTTATATATAAAGGCTAGATGTCTCGTTCGAAGGAGCCGGACGTCCGCACATGGCGGCCATCTTGCTAGGGGGCATCTCGCTCACCCATAACATTGTGTTGGTAGTGGTAAATAACCATAACTTGCTCAATTTTCAACCGATTTTTAAACGATCTGGTTTGTTATAAACGTCAGAGATGTAGTTATGACACTGCATAAATAATTCATTTTTTTTAGAAAATAACATAATCATTCATAAGTATGCAGTGTCATATCTACATCTCTGACGTTTATAACAAACCAGATCGTGTAAAAATCGGTTGAAAATTGAGCAAGTTATGGTTATTTACCAACACAATGTTATGGGTGAGCGAGCTGCCCCCTAGCAAGATGGCCGCCATGTGCGGACGTTCGTCTCCGTCGGCCGGCAACGCAGACGAAACATCTAGCCTTTATATATGATATCTATACTTACTGCCACTTCCTGTTCCTGAAGCATGACACTTAACTCAAACCTTTACTGTCGGATCACGTGATGGATCACATGACTGCTCCTTCGCTAAAGGAGCCGCTTTGCGTCTTTTAGCTCAGTTTTGGTTTTTGTGTTTTCATTTAATCATCGAGTGAATTAGAAAAGTTGCTGTGTAGTGTGGTCACAAGGGGGCGCTGTAGGTCAGGAAACCAATCCAGACGCTGATCAACCAGAGACGAGGAAATGGTTCTTTCTTCTTCTTTGATTTCTGTTAAGGCAGAAACAGCCGATCAGTCACATGAGTTTAATGTTTTCTTCGTCAGAACTTATTCATAAAAGAGCATTAACTCCTTTTTTTTAAAAGTCAAAAACTGAAAGTAAAAAACATTGATTGATGACAGTTCTTTTTAAAATGTCAATGTTTCCCTCAAACTGTTTTGACACGATGCCTCAAAACTAATATTAAAAACAGGCTCCTCCCTCTTAAGGTGGAGGAGACCAAATCGGAGATAAAAGAGGAAACACTTGTCACTGTCTATTAGTGGATGTTGCTGCAGCGCCCCCTGTGGCCGTGCAGCGTGTTGCAGTTTTATATTTGGATTCAGCTGCATTTCTTTTTCTTTGTAAACCACAACATCAACTAGAGGAAATAGTTAAAACTGACATATTATGAATATTATAGATAAAATATATTTAATAGTTTCCTCTATCATGATCCAAACCACAGACTGAATACGAGTCTCACTTCCTCCAGAAAAGAAGCTAAAATATCTCACATTGGAACGCTGCCACCTTGTGGTGAGGTCGTCATTCGGAGTCCGGGTCTGTGCAGTAGTATCACTACCGGCCACCAGGGGGCGATAGAGACGCTTTGGCTTCACTTGTGGGAACAATCATGTCGTCCATCTTAACATTAGTGTCGTTATTTCTGCACGTTTCAGTTTCACTTCTGGATCGAACTCGTCTGAACATTTCAAATGTTACGTTGGAAATATTTAAGAAGAAAATCTATTTTATACCAATTGATCTTTAACCACGTGTTGTTCTTCCACCTTTTCTACAAATGTGTGTTTGTTTGAATCAACCTGTGAAAATGGAGTTTAAACAAAGGGAAGAGAAGCATGTTCGCTCATTTCATGTTTGTTCAGTGTCATGAACATAATATACAGACTATTTTTTGATATTTTAGCCACGTTAGTATTTAAATGAGAGTTATCTAAATATGTATATTGAACACTAGAGGTAAATCCAGGAGCAGATACTCAACCAAAGGTCTTTGCACAGAAATGTTCACATATTTACTTTTAAGAAAACCGAATCCTGAGCTTCCTCCTCGTTATTCCAGCTTGTTTATGAAATGTATTTAGCATGTACTCGTGAACATGTTTATCTGAGAAGAACATTGTTCAAACTGGTGTGTTTGGTTTTGTCCTGTGATCATGTGACCTCTGTGAGAAAGAGACGTTCTGTGTTCGTCAGCTCAGAGTCTCAGGAAATTCCCCTGGACCTGAACGCATCGCAGCTCCTGCTCAAAGTGTGGAAGAAGCAGTTTTACAAAGAAACACGTTCTTTTGTACGTTGATGTAAATACACGTCTTTATAGTATATGTATATTTACTGTGGCCTGATTAAACTGTTGTAAAGGAAAAGTATTCAGCTTCTTGTATCCACACACATGCATATAAAGTGATGTTCCATTGCTGACCAGCAGGGGGCAGAATATTATTAAAAATGTCTGAATACTACTAAATATGCATTATTAAAACCAAAACTTTCATAATTTGAAGTTCCTGCACATAAACCTTGATAATAAATAGTTAGAAATGAAGTTATTTTGCTTTCGGAAGTTAAGTTATTGGCAACAAATGATTTCTTGATTTCTTCAGCGTGGACTGAGAAGTATGAGAACATGAAAATACATAAAGAGACGAGAGAACTGTTTAAAAACTCAAATGAAAAACACATCTGGGAATCATTGTGTTTATCAGCATCATGATGACGTTACTGCACCAGTGTCCGTAAACCACGTGACTGCTGATCATGTCAAAAGGTGCCACGCCCACCAGCTCAGAGATCAGCTGCAACTTTCTTCCTATTTCCTGCAGGTCGCTCAGTCTGACAGGACCAGGACCAGGACAGAACCAGAACCAGAACCAGAACCAGAACCAGAACCAGGACCAGGACCAGACCAGGACCAGGACCAGGACCAGACCAGGACCAGGACTGCTACCTATCTCACAGGAACGAGGTAAGAAATCTCCGATCTCCGATTTTAAAATCTCGTTATTTTAGCGTCATCAGTGAAACGCGGTGATTTCTGCGTGATGGAGTGAAACGTGCGGTGTTTTCAGGATGAAGCAGATTAACTCTTCGCTTCGGCTCCGGTTTCCTGCACCGATCAGATCTTTGTTTCTCTGGGTCTCAACTTTCCCAACAGTTTGTCGTCAGGTCTCCGCTGCGGAAACACGAACATTCACCAGTTGTCAGAAGCGATTAAAAGATGTTTGATG
The DNA here is from genome assembly GCF_963576545.1 of Limanda limanda. Lineage (NCBI taxonomy): Eukaryota > Metazoa > Chordata > Actinopteri > Pleuronectiformes > Pleuronectidae > Limanda > Limanda limanda. Next base: position 21,781,716 of record NC_083652.1, read on the forward strand.
AAGCTTCGTGTGAAACCTGAGCTGCTCAATGTTTAATAAAACCCGCCGAACTCTGCTCAGCTTCATGTGAGTTCATCTCAGACTCGAACAGTGACTCTGCGCTTTGTCCACAGGGTCGAACCCGGAAGACACGTTTCATTCACTGCGAGTGTAATGGAGGTTCGGTGCTGCGCACTTTGCTTTTCCATCCAGGAAGCTGGCTCATGTTACCTTTTCTATTTTTTACTTGAGCTTTATTAGTGTCAGACAGTTTGGACATCGATGAAAAAAGTGAATAAAAACTTCACTTCTTACTTTAAACATTTGGAAACGAGAGAAATAATCTGAACTTTATCAGTAAAAGAAAAAAGAAACATATTTATTATAAAATCGAGTCTTTATTCAGCTTGAATCTTCTTTAAATCGGCTCATGTTAACCAGGGTAACCAGTAACTAGATAACTTAGTAACCAGTTAACCAGGGTAACCTGTAACCAGGGTAACCAGTAACTAGATAACTTAGTAACCAGGGTAACCAGGTAACCTGTAACCAGGGTAACCTGTAACTAGATAACCTAGTAACCAGGTAAGCTGTAACTAGATCACCTAGTAACCAGGTAACCAGGGTAACCAGTAACCAGATAACCAGTCACCAGGGTAACCAGGTAACCTGTAACTAGATAACCTAGTAACCAGGTAACCAGTAACCAGGGTAACAAGGTAACCAGGTAACCAGTAACTAGATAACCTAGTAACCAGGGTAACCTGTGGCTTTGTTCTGAGGTTATGATTCTGTTTAACCTGCAGGAAGGAAACAGTGGAGGTGAAGAACAAGTTGTTCTCTCACTGAGACCCCCCCCCCCTTCCACCCACTGGGTCCGCCCCTGCTGTGTAGAGACTCAGCACCGTCAACCGATCTGAAAAGAGTTTATCTGGTGACCTTTGACCCCAGAATTAGATTGTATATAAAGATCAATGTAGAAAATTCCTATGATCTTACACAACTTTTTTTGCATGCACTTATTAACTCTCAGCCATCTCTCATGTACTATCACTGTTATTTCTTTATTTCAGTTGTGTCATTGCTTCTTTGGGTTTTCCCGTCTCCTCCCTCCTGAAGTCAGGTGACCCCTTGACCCTCAGGCTGGAGAACCTCTCCCCCCTGGTCCTGGTCCTTGGATGTTTTTGGTCCGGTTCCAAAGTTGGAGATCGTATTGATTTCCTGTAAAGAAGACGACAGTGCGTTTAGCTAATCTAAAGAGGTTTGATGGAGTCTCTCCTCTCAGCTCAGGTGAAACATGTCGAAGAAGGGAGGAAACCGAGGGGCGGAGTTTGAGGGGCCGGTGGAGGCGTCGATCATCCGGATCCCGCCTCATCACTACATCCACGTCCTGGACCAGAACACCAACATCGCCCGCGTGGAGATCGGACCGCTCACCTACATCCGCCAGGACAACGAGAGGTCCGACACTTCATTACTCTGGCTCTTAAACAAGGCTCCGCCCACACTGACACCTGTTTAGTTTTAACTGCACAGGACACAATCTACTTCCTGTTTGAAGCTGCAGAGTACACAATCTACTTCCTGTTTTCCAAACGCTCCCACAGCGATCATCAGCTTCTTATTTTCCCACAATCCTCTTCACCTTCACACAGACTCCTCCTGTGTGTTGGAATCTCGTTGTGTGTTTTGTTGGTTGTGTTTGTGGTGATTGATGCGTGTCCACATACTGTGGCACGTATGAGTCACATGTTAATTATAACATGTTGAGTAAGAGTCTGGAAAGAAAAGCAGATAAACCTGAAGCTGTCAATCAATCAGTGTGACTGTGGATCTGAGGATCATTGTTGTCAGTAGGTGGCGCTGACAGGACTTTGACCTGTCGTCATAGTAACTGATTATCTCTCACTGTGATTACGACTGTTGGACGAAGAAACCACTAATCAGATCTTTGTCTCGTGTTCTGTGTCACAGTAAACACACACAGACCCACCCACCCACACTCGCACAGAGACACACACTCACACACTCGCACAGAGACTTATACACTCACACAAAGACAGACACACCCAGACGCACACTCGCACACACACTTTACTTTAGCAGTGTTTAAAACCCTTTTTGATCAAAGCCATTCAAAATGCAGCAGTGACTTTCTGACGTTTTCATTATTGTTCACTTTGTTTATAAAAAGTCATAAAACTTTTAAAAAGCCTTCACAGGTTCACGTTCTTAAATTTCCTCTTTTACGAGATGAAAACACAAAATGATTAAACAACATAAAACTATGAAGAGCTGAAAGTTGATGTGTGATGATAAATTCTCTGTCTTTATTTCCCAGAGTGCTCTTTGCCCCGGTGCGTATGATCATGGTGGCGCCGCGTCACTACTGCGTGGTCTTTAACCCGGTAACCCGTGACGACCAGGGTCAAGTCCTGTTCGACCAATCGGGTCAGGCCAAGCTGCGCCACGCCGACCTGGAGATCCGCCTGACCCAGGACCCGTTCCCCCTGTACCCGGGGGAGGAGGTCCAGCAGGTCTGTGAGCGCACACACACACACACAGACACAGACACACACACACACACACACACACAGACACACACACACACACACACAGAGTTTGTGTGAATCTCAACATTGACGGTTTTCAACACAAGTTACTCTTCGATTTCACACAGGAAATAAACAAATATGTTAAATTACAAAGTTTGATTAGCTGCACAAATAGAAGACATTTTAAATTACAAAGAAGTTTAAACATTTTTTTAGAATCTGATAAAACTTTAATGTTAATGAGGACTTTATTTAAAATAAACAAAACTTTATAAAATGATCAAATCTCATGCGGTTGTCCTGACGTGTGGTGTTTGTGCGACAGGAAGTGACGGCGCTGCAGATCGTGTTTCCCGACACGGCGCTGCGTCTGCAGGCGCTGCTGGACTTCGAGGAGCAGGGCGGAGAGAAGAGAGTCGCCGGAGACGAGTGGCTGTTTGAAGGACCCGGTACGATTTAATGATTACTGTCTGTACCAACATGGACGTATGTATAGAATATATATATTTAAAAAACTCAATAAATGAGTCGGAGAACTGTTTTAGTTCAAGGAACAAACCAAACACATAATTAACATATGTTCATTGTGTGGGTGTGTGTCTGTGTGTCTGTGTGTGTGTCTTTCTGTGTGTGTGTGTGTGTGTGTGTGTCTGTGTGTGTGTGTGTGTGTGTCAGGGACGTACATCCCGAGGAAGGAGGTGGTGGTTCTGGAAACCATCAAGGCGACAGTGATCAGAGAGAATCAGGCCATCAGACTGAGAGCTCGTAAAGTGGGCGTGGACAGAGGAGGAGTCCGCAGAGTCACAGGTAACACACAGCGAACACACACACACACACACACACACACACACAACCACACACACAACAGACGTCAAGGAAATATTCCAACCGAATGACCGTCCTGACTCTCGTGTGTCAGGTGAGGAGTGGCTGGTCAGTAAGGTGGGGGCGTATCTACCCGGAGCTCATGAAGAAGTCATCGACATCGTGAACGCCTTCATCCTGACGGACAAGGTGAGCGGCGAGCGACTGGGAGCTTCCCAGTGAGCGACTGGTTTCTAACACCTGAAACTGGAGGATCACAAACATCTCAGAGAGAATAAACCCGACTTCCTGTTTTGTTCCGTGTCATCAGAAAGCGCTCCATGTTCGCGCCCTGCGGCCGTTCAAGGACGCCGCGGGCCGCGACCGCCGCACGGGGGAGGAGTGGCTGGTGACCATCTGTGACCGGGAGGCGCACATCCCCTCGGTGGCGGAGGAGGTGGTGGGCGTGGTGGACGTGACCACGCTGAGCAGCCGTCAGTACTGCGTCATCCTGGACCCGGTCGGCGCCGATGGGAAACCGCAGCTCGGCCAGAAGAGGGTGGTGAAGGTGACTAGTTTTATTTTAATTTCAACACGATGTTAAGATCATCGTTTGTCGTAAGATATTAGCGTAACTGGCTGTTTAACGTAAACTGAGACTCCGTTAGTGTTCGGTCAGGAGCAGATATTAAAATACACAAATGAGAGTTTCTGTAATATTCTCTCTCTTTGTGGTTTCTCTCCGTCAGGGCGAGCGCTCCTTCTTCCTGCAGCCTGGCGAGCGCCTGGAGCAGGGAATCCAGGACGTGTACGTGCTGTCGGAGGAGGAGGGGCTTGTGCTCCGAGCCGTGGAGGCGTTCAACGACGTCGAGGAGGTGAGGACCGCCCCTGTGGTTACCATGGTAACAGCGGGCAGGTTTGAACATCCGCTAACGACTGTGACTGACACAGACTAAATAAAGATGGACGACATGACGGCGAAGTGAAGCCAAACAATCTGGATCGCCCCCTGGTGTCTGGCTGCAGTATAGATCATAAATCTCCTCCATGTTAGCAGATGGGACACGGACCAAACTAAACCTGTAAAGTGTCTCCTCTGGAAAGAGGGCGGAGTCACCACGTGTCCGTTTGCACTCGGCTGCTCCGGTGAAACCGGTCGATGAATGAAAAGAGATTTGAAAAGCAAACAGAGGCGGAGTCGTGTGTGAGCTTACCTCAGGAATGTCTCGGAGACGGGAGGGGCTCTGAGGACGAGATGTTCTCTGTGGTGCACCCACTTGTCCACCGTGCCTCCGTCTCTCCGGCTCAGCACTCGGGTGAAGATAAAGTGATTGTGAAACAAATCACCACACGACCTTTAAACGTCCAGTTATTAAACATGTGATGAAGACATTTGGTTTCTTCTTGACCTTTAGGACCACAGCTCAGGCCGAGGGCCCCTGACCTCTGACCTCTGGGCCCTCGACCTGAGTCAGGATTGTCCTCCTCTGTCTCTTCCCTCCTTCCTAACCTGGTGAACTCATTATACCTCCACTCTCTTCTTCTTCTCCTCCTTCATCACCCCCCCCCTCTCTGGACACATGATCCCTCATCATCACATCCTTTCATCTTCTTTTCCTCATTTTCATTTATTTTCGTTCACCTCCTGGTTTTTTATTTGACTATTAGCTCCTCCCCCCGCCCCCCTCCCCTCCTGTTCCTCCCCCTCCTCCCCCGCTCCAGTGCACCGCCATGTTAACCCTTCTCTCCGTCCTCCTCCTCTCTGTCCACCGTTCTCTCTGCCAGCTCGAAGACGAGGAGGCCGATGAGGAGCAGCCGGAGAAGGCCAAGCGTCCCCGGAGGGGCGGAGTCCAGCGTCGCCCTGGAGACCGCTGGATGCTGCGCGGCCCGCTGGAGTACGTCCCGCCCACGGCCGTGGAGGTGTTGGTCAGACGAGACGCCATCCCGCTGGACGAGAACGAAGGAATCTACGTCCGGGACATCAAGACCGGAAAGGTCCGAACGCTCACAACCTTTATTCTGAAAGTCTTTTTATTCTCTCTCTCTGTGAATCGAGTGATTTTGGATCCAGGAAAGTCTTTTCAGTTTGTGTTTGGATCCTAAAGACACACACACAGTTGTCGGTTGTTCAGACTCTGTGTGTGTCCTCTCAGGTGCGAGCTGTGATCGGCCACACCTACATGTTGACCCAGGACGAGGAGCTGTGGCCCAAGCAGCTTCCCGCCAAGGTGGAGGCGCTGATGGCGTCTCCCATCGACCCGCTCGCCAACCGCTCGGACCGCAGCACGAGCGAGAGCAGCACGCCACGGGACAAGACCCGCGTGGTGTCCTACCGGGTCCCGCACAACGCCGCCGTGCAGGTGTACGACTACAGGGAGAAGAAGGCCAGGGTGGTGTTCGGGCCGGAGATGGTGATGCTGGGACCTGACGAGCAGTTCACCGTCCTCTCGCTGTCCGGAGACAAACCCAAGAGACCCAACGTCATCAAGGCCGTGTGTCTCCTGCTGGGACCCGACTTCTGCACCGACATCATCACCATCGAGACCGCCGACCACGCCCGCCTGCAGCTGCAGCTGTCATACAACTGGTGACACACACACACACACACACACACGGACACAGACACACACACACACACACACAGACACACACACACACAACTGGACAGAAGAGTCGATAATAAACAGAAAACAACGAGATCTTGTCACAACTTTTCGACTGATATCTGATATAATAACTAAAATCACTATAAATAAAGAAAAAAAAAACAAATACAACAACAAATGTATAAAACTTGAATTAATAAATTAAACATTTGATGTAAAGTATAAACATGAACATTATTCAGTTCTGTCTTCGTCTCTGACCAGGATTCTTTTCTCTTCAGGCACTTTGATGTGAAGTCTCGTGTCGACGCCGGCGATGCAGCCGCTCTGTTTTCTGTTCCCGACTTCGTGGGCGACGCCTGTAAAGCCATCGCCTCGCGGGTCCGCGGCGCCGTGGCCTCGGTGCAGTTCGACGACTTCCACAAGGTTCGTGTGTCCTCGTCCTCTCAGACGCCAGCAGCTTCAGACAGAAGCAGTTTGACCCTCGTTCTCTTGTTGTTCTGCAGAACTCCAACCGGATCATCTGCTCGGCCGTGTTCGGCTTCGACGAGAAGATGGCGGTTCGCTCGAGTCTTCGCTTCAACCAGAACAACCTGGTGATCAGCAGCGTGGACATCCAGTCCGTGGAGCCCGTGGACCAGAGGACGAGGGACGCTCTGCAGAAGAGCGTCCAGCTCGCCATCGAGATCACCACCAACTCCCAGGAGGCCGCTGCACGGTCCGAAACACACACACACACAGACACACACAGACACACACAGACACACACAGACACACACACACACACACAGACACACACACAGACACACAGTGTTTTTTTCTGTGCGATTGTTTCTAATCCTCTCCGTGTGTTTCTGTCAGACATGAGGCCGAGCGCCTGGAGCAGGAGTCTCGGGGGAAGCTGGAGCGGCAGAGGATCACCGACCAGGCTCAGGCGGAGCGAGCCAGGAGGGAGCTGCTGGAGCTGGAGGCTCTCAGGTCAGTACCCCCCCCCCCCACCACCACCACCACCACCACAGTCACCTGAGCAGAAGATCTGAAATGAAACGTCTTTACCTTAAATCAGCAGCTTGAGTAAAGTGAGTGAGAACAGTAGAAAGTTTCCTGTGAGAAGAACTGACTGAGAGCTGGCAGCAGGGGGCGCTGTGGACACGCTCCAGCCTCACAGTGTGTCCCAGATTCACTTTCAGTGTCGACACTGAAGTGTTTGTACTTTTCTTACTGAAGCGTTTTCTTGCCTCATGTTTGAAACTTTGATCGGATCTTTCGATGAATCGTGAACAGAAACAGTTTCAACTTGTTTCAGGTTCATATTGTTTGAGACGAGACGTCACATGGACAAACATGTGACCAGGGACAGTTTGTATCAGCGTCCATCTTGGTTCCGTTGTGTAGTTTTGTTTCACTGTGATTTAACAATCACATTTAAATTTCCTCAGAGACACTTTAAGTCCTAAAATCAATTAATTAATGAATTAACAATCAAACGTGTGTGTGTGTGTGTGTGTGTGTGTCAGTGCGGCGGTGGAGAGCACGGGCGCAGCGAAGGCGGAGGCTCAGTCCCGGGCGGAGGCGGCTCGTATCCAGGGGGAGGCGGCTGTCAACGAGGCCAAGCTGAAGGCCGAGGCCCAGTCCATCGAGGCGGTACGTCCTGACCTCTGACCTCTGACCTGTATGTGTGTGTTACTGAGCAGTGCAGATATGAGATGTGAACGTGTGTGTGCAGGAGGCGGAGCTTCAGCGGCTGGCGAAGGCCCGAGAGCAGGAGCTGAGCTACAAGAAGAACATGGATCATCTGGACGTGGAGAAGCAGGAGCGACTCGCTCAGATCGAGAGTCAGAGGTTCAGTCAGCTGGTGCAGAGTCTGGGCGCCGACACGCTGAAGGAGATGGCGAGAGCCGGCCCTGAGCTGCAGGTACTGTACATACAAGTACACACTGTTAACATACAAGTACACACTGTGAACATACAAGTACACGCTGTTAAGTTACAAGTACACACTGTTAAGATACAAGTACACACTGTGAACATACAAGTACAAGCTGTTAACATACAAGAACATGCTGTTAACATACAAGTACACACTGTGAAGATACAAGTACACGCTGTGAAGATACAAGTACACGCTGTTAACATACAAGTACACGCTGTTAACATACAAGTACACGCTGTTAACATACAAGTACACGCTGTTAAGAATCAAGTACAAGCTGTTAAGATACAAGTACTTGCTGTTAAGATACAAGTACTTGCTGTTAAGATACAAGTACACGCTGTTAAGATACAAGTACACGCTGTTAAGATACAAGTACACGCTGTTAAGATACAAGTACACACTGTGAACATACAAGTACACACTGTGAACATACAAGTACGCAGACGAGTCACGTGATGGTTGAACTTTCCTGAGACGCTATAACTTGAACCTGCTGCCTCTCATGTCAGTGTTTAGCTTCAGGCCGGGTGTGTCCTGCAGGTGGCGCTGCTCCTGATCATTTCATTGGAGGATCTGAGTCATTACAGTTCATCAGTTAAATCCTGGTTTCTCCTGCAGGTGAAGATGCTCCAGGCTCTGGGCCTGAAGTCCACCCTCATCACTGACGGGTCCTCACCCATCAACCTCTTCACCACAGCCAGCGGCCTGCTGGGGGCGCTGCCGGGCCAGTGAGGAGGAGGAGGAGGAGCCAGAGGCAAAAGCTCAGAAGAAGCTCGTCATGTGATCTGAGTCGTTACATTCTCTTTGTGTGTTTGTTTCTCTGACAGATTCCTGTTAAAACTCCGTCCACAAATGAAGAAGAAAGTTTCTGTAAACTACGTTCAGTCCAAATAAAACTCTGTTTACATCTGAGACGTTTCTGTTTCTGTGGTGATAACATGAAGATCAATAACCTTCAAAAATTATAACTCTGTTAAGAACTTTAAAAAAAAAAAACATTAATTAAATTTCCTGAACTGAAAACCAAATTTACTTGTGTATTTTGTATTACGAGATATGATCTCTGTGCTGGTTCGATTGATCCAGAACACAGTGTTTAAATGTGCAGAGGAGCCGTTGTGTCATCAGGACTCGTGGGGACATCATGGGGACATCGTAGGGACATCAAGGGGACATCCTGGGGACATCGTGAGGACATCCTGGGGACATCATGGGGACATCATGGGGACATCATGAGGACATCATCAGGACATCCTGGGGACATCCTGGCGGACGGCAGCAGATGAGGATCAGGCTGAAGAGGCGACTCCTCCTTAATTAAATCCATCGATCAGATAATTGAGTCGGAGGAGGATAATGAAATCCCTCAAGGTCGACTGTAATTCTCTCCAACTGTCTCCTCTCCTCCTGTCTCCTCTCCTCCTGTCTCCTCTCCTCCTGTCTCCTAACCTCCTGTCTCCTCTCCTCCTGACTCCTGTCTCCTCTCCTCCTGTCTCCTCTCCTCCTGACTCCTGTCTCCTCTCCTCCTGTCTCCTCTCCTCCTGACTCCTGTCTCCTCTCCTCCTGTCTCCTCTCCTCCTGTCTCCTCTCCTCCTGTCTCCTAACCTCCTGTCTCCTCTCCTCCTGTCTCCTCTCCTCCTGTCTCCTCTCCTCCTGTCTCCTAACCTCCTGTCTCCTCTCCTCCTGTCTCCTCTCCTCCTGTCTCCTCTCCTCCTGCCTCCTCTCGTCCTCCTCCTCCTCTCCTCCTGACTCCTGTCTCCTCTCCTCCTGTCTCCTCTCCTCCTGTCTCCTAACCTCCTGTCTCCTCTCCTCCTGTCTCCTCTCCTCCTGTCTCCTCTCCTCCTGTCTCCTAACCTCCTGTCTCCTCTCCTCCTGTCTCCTCTCCTCCTGACTCCTCTCCTCCTGACTCCTCTCCTCCTGTCTCCTCTCCTCCTGTCTCCTCTCCTCCTGTCTCCTAACCTCCTGTCTCCTGTCTCCTCTCCTCCTGTCTCCTCTCCTCCTGTCTCCTAACCTCCTGTCTCCTCTCCTCCTGTCTCCTAACCTCCTGTCTCCTCTCCTCCTGCTTTCTCTCCTCCTGTCTCCTCTCCTCCTGTCTCCTCTCCTCCTGTCTCCTAACCTCCTGTCTCCTCTCCTCCTGCTTCCTCTCCTCCTGCTTCCTCTCCTCCTGTCTCCTCTCCTCCTGTCTCCTCTCCTCCTGACTCCTCTCCTCCTGTCTCCTCTCCTCCTGCTTCCTAACCTCCTGTCTCCTCTCCTCCTGTCTCCTCTCCTCCTGTCTCCTAACCTCCTGTCTCCTCTCCTCCTGTCTCCTAACCTCCTGTCTCCTCTCCTCCTGCTTTCTCTCCTCCTGTCTCCTCTCCTCCTGTCTCCTCTCCTCCTGTCTCCTAACCTCCTGTCTCCTAACCTCCTGTCTCCTCTCCTCCTGTCTCCTAACCTCCTGTCTCCTCTCCTCCTGCTTTCTCTCCTCCTGTCTCCTCTCCTCCTGCTTTCTCTCCTCCTGTCTCCTCTCCTCATGTCTCCTCTCCTCCTGTCTCCTCTCCTCCTGACTCCTCTCCTCCTGTCTCCTCTCCTCCTGACTCCTCTCCTCCTGCTTCCTCTCCTCCTGTCTCCTCTCCTCCTGTCTCCTCTCCTCCTGTCCTCTCTGGATCTTCTGCTCCCGTCTCAACAAGCAGCTTCACAGAGGAAACACAGTGTTGATATGTTATTAATATAAAACTCATCCGTCCATCAATCTGCACCAGATCACACACACTCGTAACAATCTAAATATAAACATCAGTCTTCTGAACATGTCGGATTATTTCCATCAAGATGTTTGAGGTCGTTAAAGTTTCTAAATTGTTTACAGTTTACATCTGATGTGTTCGTCACAAACAAACAAACAAACAAACAGATCGACTCCGAGTCCACGAGCTTCAACCTGCTGTGAAAACTTCCTCACATCCTCCTCCTCTTCCTCCTCCTCCTCCTCCTCTTCCTTCCTCCTCCTCCCCCTCTCCCTCAGCTGCATTATGACACACCTCCTCCCCCTCCCTCCTCTCTCTCTGTCTTCTGATGGATTTTGCACCTTTTGTTTCCTCTGCTTCTCTCCTTGTCATTCCTTCTTTCTTTCTTCCTTTCTTTCTTCATCCTGTTTTTTTCTCTCACTCATTTTCAAGCTTTAACTTTTCAAACCTTCACAGAAACAATACAAATCATTTTTCCTGTTTCATCTACCCTTCCTACCCATCCTCTCCTCTCCTTCCCTCCTTATCTCCTAACCTGCGTCTGTCTCTTCTTCTCTCCTCCTGTTTCCTCGGAGCTCCACTCTCTCAATAATTTATAAGAATCTAAAATTCAAATGAAGGAGAGAGAAAGAGAGATATTTTATTAACGGAGAGGAATCAGACTCTCTCTCTCTCTCTCTCTCTCTATCTCTCTCTCTCTCTCTCTCTCTCTCGGTCTCTCTCTCGGTCTCTCTCTCGGTCTCTCTCTCTGTCTCTCTCTCTCTCTCGGTCTCTCTCTCGGTCTCTCTCTCTGTCTCTCTCTCTCTCTCTCTCGGTCTCTCTCTCTGTCTCTGTCTCTCTCTCTGTCTCTCTCTCTCTCTCTCTCTCTCTCTCTCTCTCTCTCTCTCTCTCTCTCTCTCTCTCTCTCTCTCTTGGCCCAATCCCAACACCATCCACCGCATCGCACTCCCTTGCCAATGGTTGCCGTGACAACCCGCCCTCTCATCCTAGAAACAGACTCCCCTGTCATGTCTACTTCATGTCACATTACAACACCTACAAAGTAAAAGCACAGACGTTTAATAAAGTGATGAATGTCATTTCTACAAACTGAATTAGGATTTTATTTAGAAGCATCCACTCACTTCCTGTAGGTTTGTGACTACAAATCAGAGCTGAGGCTTAAATACTGATCTGATTTTTCTCTGTTCAAAAGATCGATGAGGATTTAAAGTTCAGACCTTTACAAACTGTAGATGTATTATTATTTCAGTTTATCTAATTTTAAACCTGTGAGTCAGAACAATGTGAGCTTCTATTGGAGTTTATAACAGAGTTGTACGCAGCTGCAATCTGTCACGTTTCAGGATGATTCATGAATCCACAGACTTGGAGGAGTTTGTATTTGACTGGAATTTATTCCCTTCAATCATCTTTGATAAATGTGAATATAGTGTTATAAACGTTAGTTTAAGGCATGCACAGGCACAGTCCAGTGTGTGGAGCATAAACAGGAGGTGACGGTCGACTCATGCTTACAGCGTCCCCTCACTTTGGCATTTAAAAAGAGCAAGCAGGAAGCAGGTTATACCGAGCTTTACAAACAGTAGATCACCATGTCGATACAAAAGATCCAGAGGATGAGAATAGAAATATAAAAATACAAAGGTCGGGTAACCAGGTCTCAGAAGAGCTTTTACAAAGGAGATGAAAACCAAAGAAAAGTGTCATTTAAAATACAGCTTCTACCCAGAGTGAACAGGAGACGTGAGTTGAGAAATTAAAAGTTCTCTGAGAAGATTCACCAGGTCAAAGTTTTATATTTCTGTATTGTAGTTCCAGTGGAAGTTTATTATTTCCCCGACGGCTCTTCACCTTCATCATGTTTCAGATTCTCTCTTCCAGCTGTTTCTCCTCATTTTGTTCCCAACACAGAAATGGTTGAATCAATAACTAGATGGAATATTCAGACCATACTGAAGGAAAAAGTTCAATAAAGTTCAGTAGAAAGAAAATTTATATTATTTGTTCATATTTATTTCTCAGCTGCTTTGTGTTCGAATCAGCCGCCCACTTCCCCGAGAGGGAGAGAATTCCAAAAGTTTGATTTGTTACTGAATGAAAATGTTATAGTTTTATCTCATATCATTCAAAATGACTGATGATTTAGATTTTGCTGATAAATCTCCCTCAGAACTTTTCATTTCTTCATATAACACAATGGAATTTGATATAATATACATGTATACACACACACATATATACATATACACTACAGGAGTTTTTCCATGTACAGAAATTGTGCCAGAAGAATTGAAGGTAGACGTCTGTATAAATGATAAAACCCTGCACATTATAACATGATAACGATGTTTGAGTTCCAACAGTAACACAACAGATCCAAACAATAGTTTTAACAGTCAGTTCAAATCATCAAACACGTGAGGCGACTCTGAGAGGCAGCGCAAGCAAAGTCCGTAAAAACTGTACGAGTCCGAGCGGAACTCAGAGAAGCTTCATCATTCGTACGACACGGAGCGGATTTCATGTTGCATAATGTGATTAGTAAACAGGCATGCTACATACAGGAGGAGGCGCCGCGTCCACGTCAGGACGTCTGCCTCAGCATCGCCATGACAACTCCTACATTCATCTGAAAACCCTGATTTATTCTGAGAACAAACATCGACATCATCATTCTACACAAATTGAATGGATGTGATTTTTATATCGTGTTTTAATCCTCAAGCGACTTCAATGACGTCAACACCTACAGGTCGTTTCCATGTCATGTGACGTGAACGCAGAGTGACCTTACTGACCTCACCCGACCTCACCCGACCCCACCCGACCCCACCTGACCTCAGCTCAACTCAACTCACCCGACCCTACCCAACCCCGCCCGTTCCCACCTGACCTCAGGGACTCCGTCTGATTGGTGCAAAGTTCAAACGTTGAGTCACTCAGCAGCAGCGACATTTTCTAAAACCCACAGTTTGTGTGTGAGTGGATTGTGGGTCAGTTACTGTTCACAACAATGAACACTGTTTATTTACAAAGTGCTACTCAGTTAGCGCTCGTGCTAAATGAGGCTACGTCGGATGTAAAAGCTTGTTGTAATAAATACTGTAAACATGCACAGGGCGGAGGAAGTGACGCCCTAATTTATCAGATCACCACACGTGTGTTAGCGACACACACGTTGAAACACAGCTAATGTGAGTGTACCGCTGGTGCTAGCACTGCTATTGTGAATATAGGAAGTAAAATATTTTCAAAGCGTTTCAGAGATGGATTCTCACGTTAGCTGTTTAACTAGTTTCCAGTCGTAAATGTAGTGGAAGCATTTTGTGTTGATGTATGAAAGTAAACCTCCTTTTTTCAGAGCGACGTCGTAAAGCAGCTGACGTCAGGACTTCAGTCTCTGTGATCGACCACCAGGGGGCAGCACTCTACTGCCTCGGTGGTTGTGCGGTACAGACGACGTTTAGATACTTAAAACGTCTCAAATCACACATCAGTGCGTTTTTCTTTTTCTTTCCTTCGTTCACGTTGAAGAGACGAACAGTTCATCGCTTCAGCTTCGGATTCTTTTGGCATCAAAAAGTGGAAAACACGTCCGTCAGTTCACACGATGTCCGAACTGCGGCACAGAGATTCATTAACACATCAGTTTCGATGGACATGGATCCAGTCCATTGCCATGACAACAGATGGGACAGATTGTAGCGAGAGGAAGCGACGAGGAGGTTTAATGAGGCGTCCAGGAGGGGGCGCCGGTGTCGGGTTGGTTCGTTGGTGATGTCGGAGGTAGAGCGTCCGGTGGAACATGCTCATCGTGCAGCGAGAAACAACAGCAAAGAACAGGAACAGATTTTTATAACTCGTTTTTCATCCGGTGCAGGAGCGTGAAAAAGGGGAGGTGCTTCAGGAACGAGAGGAAACGACAAGTCCAGAAGTCGAGAAGCCCAGAAATCAGTCTCACTGCTGACGCTCATTTCATTAGGACTTTAATATCACTGCAGAGAGAGGGAGAGAGAGAGGGGGGGAGAGAGAGGGGGAGAGAGAGAGGGAGAGAGAGAGAGAGAGAGAGAGAGAGAGAGAGAGAGAGAGAGAGAGAGACATTTATAGAATAAAGATGAATAAACATCAGATTTGTATTTGCTTTTTTTCATTCATGCAATTATTTTAACCATATTTAAAAAATATTAAACTAAAACCAGACAACAAAATCGACTTGAATGCTTCGGTGGTTAAATGTTGTGGTGAAAAAAAATGGAAACTTTAAGTTGGTTTAGACTTAAATTTCAACAGAAATCAATCAGATTATTAAGAAGCTCTGACTTTAGGATTCTGCAATAATTGCACTTGCTGAATTTAAGATGAATAAACTTAATTAATTTGGGTTGAAGAAGTCAAAGAGCCTGCAGTTCCTTACAGCCCCAGTTGAGGGCGATGGCTGCAGCAATGATGGCAATTCCTCCCAAGATGGCCACCACGGACAGGATCATGGCGTTACGGCCCAGACGCCGGGCGCCGTCCACGTTCCCCTGCTGGAGACTGTTCCTGGACTGAGACCAGAAGAGACAGGGACACGTGACTACAAGTTACACACAAAAAATCAATGTTGTGTTGTTGTGTTGTGTTGTGTGTGTGAGCCCTCCACACTGGTACCATCACAGAGAAGGTGAGTGCTACGATGTTGATTGGCCACAGGGGGCAGAAGCAGGACAGGATGGCGAGGAGGAGGTAGTCCCGCGGCTTGGACCCGTCCACGGCGCCCTCTACGAAGCCGCTGGGCCGGCGGGTGAGCGAGGGCCGGGGCGAGCCCGCCACTAACGAGCCGGACCGGCTGCCCAGGCCCGAGCGGCCGTTGGCGTGGCCGCCCGGCTTGGCGTGCAGCATGGGCGACACAGAGGACACTGTGGGGGAGGAGTCGACCATCGCCGGAGCGACGCCGTTACCTGGAGGAGGAGAAGAAGAAGAACGAGGGACGATTGAGTGAACGTTTCTTTTGATCGACAGACGTTTGCCTGTTTGTCGTCATTTGAAAGAAGAGAAGAAGAAAAGACGTTTTATTACTGGTCTCCATGTTGTCGCCGATCACAGTCAGGTGCTCCATGGCTCCTCCCTCCTCTCTCATCACCTCTGCCGCTGAGGAGGCGGCTCCCTGGTCAGCTGGTTGAGAGGTCACGGGGGCGTGGCCTGCTTGGCCGCCATCTGGCTGCGTGCTGATTGGCTGCTGTGTCTCCTCCATGCTGCTGGGACTAGTGGCCGACTGACGAAGCTGCGTGTTGAAGAAAGGTGACGGCTCGCTCTGGAAAGGAAGGATGACATCACGTGGTTTTTCTTTTGGATTCTGTTTGAAGTCTCTGTACGCAACAGAGCAGTACCACCGGAAACCATCGGGGGCAGTGTAGCCAATAGGAGCAATTCAGTTTCTTTTTGACAACGTGTCATCATTTCCTTTTTTCCTTTTCTAACATGAACCTCCTGCTTCGACGCCTCAGAGGAAATCAGTGAGAGATTCATCCAGAAATCCTCAACATGAATGATTTTGTCTTGATGCAGTTTCTCGTAAAATCATTAAATGAAAAGTGAACGACCACAACCCAGTTTCTCTGGATCAATAAATCAGTATTTAAGTAGTGGAAAGACGTCCAGTGTCTCTGGCTCCTGCGTCCACACAGATACATGATCCGGTGGTTTGTGGTGTGTGGTGTGTGTGTGTTTCCTGTGTGCGTGTGTGTGTGCTTCCTGTGTGCGTGTCGTGATGTTACGAACTTCAGATGAATGTGTGTAAACTGCTGCCGAGCCGGTTCCGAGGAAGGCTCCTCTGTGAATCTCACAGTCACCATCAGATTGATGACTGGTTCCCCTCGGTCGCCCCCAGGGAGAAAACACTGCAGCACAACTGGAAGAGCTGACGGAGCCTCAGGGTTTTCTTACAGAGACTCGTTCTCTCTGCAGCTCTTCATGAAACCAGATCCTGGTCCTCAAAGATCCTCTGAGCAAACCTCCCATCCAGAACCAGGACTTCAAGACTAATGCAGCATCTCTCTCTCTCTCTCTCTCTCTCTCTCTCTCTCTCTCTCTCTCTCGCTCTCTCTCTGTCTCTCTCTCTCTCTCTCTCTCTCTGTGTCTCTATCTCTGTCTGTCTCTCTCTCTGCCTCTCTCCCTCTCTCTTTCTCTCTGTCTGTCTCTCTCTCTCTCCTTCTCTCTCTGTCTCTCTATCTCTATCTCTGTCCCTGTCTCTCTCTCTCTCTGTCTCCCTCTCTCTCTCTCTCTCTCCCTCTCTCTTTCTCTCTCAGTCTCTCTCCCTCTCTCTCTGTCTCTTTGTCTCTCGCTCTGTCTGTCTCTGTCTCTCTCCCTCTCTCTCTCTCTTTCTCTCTGTCTCTGTCTCGCTCTTTCTCTCTCAGTCTCTCTCTCTATCTGTCTCTCTCTCTCTCCCTATCTTTCTCTCTGTCTCTCTCTCATCTGTTTTTAAATTTTTTTTACATTATATTATATCTTATATTGACATAAAAAGATGTTCTCACATTAGATATTTTCGCAAAAATAAAAATAAAATGTAAAAAAATACGTTTTTTGTGATAAGGTAAATGTCATATTGTTATAACTAGATGTGAATAAAAAATCACTTGAAGATGTTCTCATCTGAATGTTCTGTATATCTGGAGGAGCAGGGGGTGGCGCCAAGGACACTGCCAATCTTCACCCATTGGATGGTTCAGCTGTCAATCAAACTGTGGTACTCACCCCCCCAACAGAAGTAGATTCATTTTCTATAGAATTCTATAGAAACTACCAGTGGAATCGCCCCCTGCTGGTCAGGGAGAGAAAAAAGGTTTTAAGATCTTCAACACTGGCTTCGCTTTCAGGACCCGGAGTCTATGAGTGTTTTAATTTCTCATTTATCTTCTAATTTGCTGCTCAACGAAATATTTAATCAGCAAAATATTTGATAAATTAAGAAATTTATTGTGGAAAAGCATAATTTGTTGCTCATGTATATTTTTCCATCTCCATAAGTTGAATATCTATGTTTTTAGATTTCACTGTGTCACAAATCAACATTTCCTCGTTGGTTTTATGATTATGATTAATATATCTTGTGCTTCATTGGAAAGACAAAGCGGGACCAGATTCTGTGGAATCTACCAGTTCTCGACTAATCGGACACATCTGGTTCTGGAGGAAACACCAACACAACAGTCTTTATACATAATTGACACACACTGATGCATGAGCATGTCTGATATCATTTCACACACAGGCACACACACACACACACACACACACACACACACACACACACACACACACACACAATCTAAATGCACCAAATGCATTGCAGGCAGACAAAGGAAAAGGGTTGAATCCAGATGGAGGCAGCCTGACACACCCACAGAGGATCAGCAGCACATGTTCCTCACACATGTGAAATAAAAAGACCAGCAGCTCTCACCTGCTCCTAGTCCTCAGGAAGCTGCAGGCTGATGCTCATCTTCTCTCAGAGGGAGAAACAGGCTTTAATCCTGCCACCGAATCAGATCTAAACCAAATGTGAATCACGACTCAGTACAAACCTTCAGAAGGTGGAGGAGCAGCTCTGCAGCAGTTTAATGTTTCATTTGTGATGCAGAGTGGAGGAGTGTCCTGCCGCAGCTCTGGTCCTCTGCAAGAGGTAAGAGGGGAGGGAGGTGTGTGTCGGTGTGTGTGTGTGTGTGTCTGTGTGTGTGTGTGTGTGTGTGTGTGCTGCAGTAATTGCAGTACAGTCACTGCTGTTCATCTTCCACAGGGTCAAGCTGACTGGAGCTAATAGCAGTTCCTCTCAAAACAATTCAAAATAAAAGCCTAGTGGGAGCTCTGCAGGGTCATTAATTAAGCCCCCCCATTACATTTGTAATTCAACCTGAAGTGTGTTACAGTGATGCTCTTATTTTGAAGGCAAATGTGCCAATGTCCTGTGTAGTGTTGGCTGAAACCGGAAACGCACTGAACCTGTTTCTGTCCCATCCTGAGGTTTGTGCTGACAAAGTAAAATCCAACAATGCAGCATTAAAAAGTCTGATTTCTATCATTATCATTTTTCATGACATTTACACCCATGTCAGTGGTGATGTATCATATATTTCAGCGTTTGAAATGCATTATGAAATAAATGTGATAACACTAAATAAAAGAAACTGTATCTTCTTCCAGTTTGTTTTAGATCTGAATATATAATATTTTGAGGATTGACCTGAGAGTCGTTCAAACGCACCAACTGCACCAGATACAGAATCACAAACCAACAATTATTACTATTATTATTTTTTGTATTTTGCATTGTAAAATACAATCTGGAGAAAGTCACATTTATCTCTTCAGACCAACACAATGCAGACACATGCACAGAGACCACGTGATATCAAAACCACAGAATCTTAAAATATTTATTTGATTTTAAATTTTCTTCTCTAGTCTTGTGTTTTAAGTTTGATTCCTGCACTGTTTGCACTTTTTATAAATTCCCTTACATCTGCTGTACCATTATTCTACAGGCCCACTATGTTAGTCTACAGTCTATGGTCTAATGCAGTTATTAATCACCTTAAAATATTTGTAAATATCTCCATTAGCACAAACTTCTTTATAGTGACTTGTAGTAGTTCTGGGGACTTCACTGCGGTGAACTTATTCTTGACCTATTTTGAACTTTTATTATTCTAATGTTTATATCCGTGCGTCCATTGTCTGTCCATCTATCTATGTGAATATTGTAAACGTCAGTGATGGTCATAAAGTAAGGGAACAAAGAGCTTTTACCATTTGTACCATGTGTCATCTGCTCACATTGAGGAGGCGGGATTTATGAGCCATACTGAAGCCAGTCACCAGGGGGCGATCAAAGGTAGCTGTCACGTCATGCATCGTATTCACAGTTTGTGTTTAGTCCTAAATTCTGGTTTGTTGTTGTCGCTGGTGGTTTTGGTCGGTTTGTTGTTGTCGCTGTTTTTTCCGGTCGGTTTGTTGTTGTCGCTGGTGTTACCGGTCGGTTTGTTGTTGGTGTTTCCGGTTGGTTTGTTGTTGTCGCTTTTTTTTCTGGTTGGTTTGTTGTTGTCGCTGGTGTTTCCGTTAGTGTTTCCGGTCGTTTTGTTGTTGTCGCTGGTGTTTCCGGTCGGGCTGTTGTTGTCATAGATATAAACACTAGATGACTCGGCCGCGTTGCCGGCCAACGGAGACGAACGTCACCACATGGCGGCCATCTTGCATCGGGCAGCTCGCTAACCCATAACATTGTGTCGGTAGTGGTAAATAACCATAACTTACTCAATTTTCAACCGATTTTTAAACGGATTGGTTTGTTATAAACATCAGAGATATAGTTATGACACTGCATTGTTATGAATAATTGTTTTGTTCTAAAAAATAGTATTATGTTCTAAAAATAGGTACAAGATTTCCCTTTACAAATATACATCAAGAAATGCTGCATGTTGAAGTCCCCACCCTTTACAGAGATGTATACTTATGAATAATTATAATTATAACCATGGGTTTTCATATGAAAATAACATTAAACAAAACAGATAGGTGCAATAAATACACACATGCACAAGGTATTTATGTCAAATCAATATATAGGCTACTAAAACTGAACATACAGGATGGCAACATGAGATATATGTATACTTTTATTATATTATATATGTCTATGGTTGTTGTCGCCGGTGTTTCCGGTCGGTCTGTTGTTGTCGCCGGTGTTTCCGGTAGTGTTTCCGGTCGGTCTGTTGTTGTCGCCGGGGTTTCCGGTAGTGTTTCCGGTCGGGCTGTTGTTGTCGCCGGTGTTCCCGGTAGTGTTTCCGGTCGGTTTGTTGTCGTCGCTGGTGTTACCGGTCGGTTTGTTGTTGGTGTTTCCGGTCGGTGTGTTGTTGTCGCCGGTGTTCCCGGTAGTGTTTCCGGTCGGGTTGCTGTCTCCGGGCCTCAGCGGATCACGATGAGCCAGCTGCCGCAGCTCGGCTCCTTCCTGTCGCAGCGGCTCGGCGCGCTGCTCCGGGACGTGCTGGGTCTGGTGGACGACGCGGTGACCGAGTACCGGGAGGAGGCGGCCCGGACCCGGCGGGAGAACGACAGTCTGCGGAGACAGCTGCGGGACTTCCTGCTGCTGGAGACCGACACCGAGTGGCTGAGTAAGGCCGAGACACACAGCTCCGCTCCGGACTGCGTAGAGAAAAGAGCTCGGTTTAGATTCACGAAGCGATTTAAGGCAGAAAACTAACGTGAAACACAGACTTTAATTGTTCGTAGTTCGTTAAAGATTCTCTTCGTTATTCGGCTTCTGTTAATTTAACTAACTTTAAAGATTTACTGACTTTTCATGTCATTTTCATGTTACTTCCGTTTTGCATCAGTTTCCCGCAGGACGTGTTTTAGCTTCCGAAAAACGCACGTGTTGTTTTGTTATTGTTATTCCATAATTATCATTTGCGTGCTTCTAATAAACCAACTCATCGTGTGACAGTTATTGTGAAGAGGAGCGTTAATATTTCAGCTGGATCCAGATTCTAATCAAACTTGTGTCTGTGGTTCAGATTATTGGTTTAGTATATTTTCATTATATATTTAATATCAAATTAAATATATATTTTCCTTCATATCTGAATTTAAGAACCCTTAGAAATCTTTCTTGTCTAAACGATATCTCAGAAGCACAAATTCAGGACGATCTGATTATATTTGGGAGGTCAAAGGTCACACTGAGGTCAGAGGTCACATGACCCTTGAGAAAATGTAATTTAGACTGGAAATGAACTGGTTGATTCTCATGTTCCTTTTCCTCTCAGGAGGATTTTAATAGTTCCATTTGTTTCTCTGTGGTTCCAGGATCCAGGTCCAGTCTTGGTTTGGAGGCTCCTGATCCGAGGCCACGCCCAGAGGAGCCTGACTCCTCCCTGAAGCAGCCGCGACCGCCGGCTCCTCCCTCAGAGAAGCAGCCTCACGAGCACATCGTGTCCGTGCGTCTGCTGTCCGTCCAGAACAGAACCCCCCCCAGGACCCAGGACCCCTCTGGAGCCTGGGAGCCGGAGCTGAAGCCCGATCCTCAGCAGGAGGCGAGCAGCCGGGCGTCACCTCCTCCTCGAGACTCCTCCTTCAATCTTCCCTCCGCCTCTGCCGCCAAAAACCACGTTGAGATCCCAGCGTGTAGAGAAGAGCCACGAGTTCCTGCTGTGATCAAAACAGAACCCGAGGAGTTCAGCGTGAGTGAAGATGAAGGTCACACAGAGTCTGCGGTGTCGCACGCTCGCATCACACAGGACGAGTCGACGCTCAGAGACGCAGACCGGGCGGCGGCGGCGCCTGCAGGCCGACACGAAGCTCATCCAAACAAGAAGCCCTCTCAGGAGAGGTTCACGGCTCCAGCTGATGATGGTGCGTTAGCTGGTTTTCCCTCGGAGCTCATCCACCGCTGCCCCCGCTGTGGCGAGGCGTTTGGCCAGGCAAACAGTCTCCGCCTCCATCTGGAGCAGAGACAAAAGACCTACGCCTGCGACTGGTGCTGCAAGTCCTTCGCGCAGTCGGCCGACCTGCGGCGCCACCTGCGCACGCACACGGGCGAGAGGCCGCACTGCTGCACCTTCTGCTCCAAGAGCTTCAGCCAGCGAGGGAACCTGCGGCGCCACCTGAGGATCCACACGGGCGAGCGGCCGTACAGCTGCCCGAGCTGCTGCCGCACCTTCAGCGACGGAGACACCATGAAGAAACACAAGCGCACACATTCAGGAGAGAAACCCTACCGCTGCGTCCAGTGCTCCAGGACCTTCACCACGGCCAGCGGCCTGCAGATCCACCTGAAGAAGGACATGTGCTTCGTGGCCAACGCCTGATTGGACAGGAGGAAGTGATGCAGCCAGGGGGGGGGGGGGGACGCACGCCGCTGAAGGATCGGGACGAGTTGTGCTTCTCGGCAGCTGCACAGCTTTATTGACTGATGTTGTTCATGACTTTTGTGTTAATTTATTTATATTCATTTTGTTAGGTCAACTAAACCCTGGAGAGGACGATTCAGCTGAAATGAAAAGTGATTTGAAGGAAAAAAGTTTGACTGTAACTTGAGAATCGAAGAATATTTCACGTTTTCTTTCTCACGACTCAAATGGACGGAATCTGTTTCTTTACAGCTCAGAAATAAATCTGTGTACAGGATCATCTTTAACTCTGTGTCAGTAGAAGAGATCATTCCTATAAACATGAGCTGTCAGTTTATTAGGTACACCCCAACCTGTACATGTGTGACACACGTGTCTATAAATCAGGCTGATCAATGTTTTAGATGCATAGAAGCCAAATGAAACAAATATGGTTGTGTAAAACTAATAGTTTTACATGAACTGGGGAACAGCAGAGTGACCACTAGAGGTCAGTGTTGTCCCTTGTATAATGTTGACTCATACAGACAGAGTGTGTGTGTGCCTATGTGTGTTTGTGTGCGTGTGTGTGTTGTCTTCACGCTGATGAAGTCCTGCTTCTGGCTGCTGCTAAGTTAAGATGAATATTATTTATTTTCTCAAGAGTTTGACGACTGAAGACACATGAAGGAGTCACAGTGTGAATGTGTCCATCGTCTCTGCAGATTGTCTCATGAGTATTTTGTAATCATGTCAAATATTTTGGGTTTTTAGGCCAAATAAATGTTGAATGAAACTTGTGCATCTAAACTATTGATTAATTTAAGTGTTTGGTTTGTGTTTGCTTATGTAAAATATATACTAATACATTAACATTGAAAAGACAAAAAGTAAGGATATATATGTTATCTTACTAAATATATAGGTAACATTATGATTACAAGTATGAAGTGCTTTAATTTAACGATCAAATCATTTATAGGTGAAATGCTTCTTGTTGTAGTTCTCTTTTCTATCTATGGGGGGCAGTATAAACCCACTCAGCTGAAATGAATGAGAACAAACCAAAGTCACAGTTGTTTTCGTGTTGAATCCAAATTTACTTTCGCATCGTACATAAAACACCTGATAGAAATGTAAGAACAACTGTAAAGCACGAGATCAGTGTAAACAACAGTATCGTATAGAAAGTCACATTCATACATTCAGTCGTGCATAAAAGAGAAACCATGTAACACTTGGAATTAGAAAACAGGCGTAAAGAGATATAAAGCAGTATATCAACATCTTGCATCATGCAACAACAAGGAAGAACCACTGGTACTGATATATAATCATCATCAGTCGTCATGGCAACAATAGGATGCAGTTAATTCTTTCACAGTCTCATTGAGTGCAATAGAAATGTGGCGTGTTTGTTGTGAAGCCTTATGACAAAACATGGGACACTATTAAGATGGAAGCTGCCGACAGTTCTGATGTCTGTTCTCCAAAATTCAAAAAATCAAACAAATGATAGGGATGCCTTTAACAGTGGGTTTATCTAATGTTAGCATTCGTTAGCGTTTCAGCTGCAGCAGTTAGTTAACTCCCATGTCAGCTTGTGGCTTTAAAAATAATGTTGTAACAAAAATTCAGGTAGTTTCCGACACCATCAGAGTTTAAGATAAAGTTAACGTCAACTAGTTCAACCTGCTAGCAACAGTCGTCATGTGTGTTTGAAACATCAGACAGTTTTTAAATGGAAGTTGCCTCCATAGAATACAGCTAACATGGAGGAGGCGGGGTTTATAACCAATACTGCAGCCAGCCACTAGGGGAGATCAAGGCATTTCGGCTTCCCTTCTGGGGGCTGTCATGTCTGCCATCTTTATGTGTCGTCTGTGGTTGAAAACCCTTGAACACTGATCAGGTGAAGACCAGGAAAATGTGACGTGTACCTAAAGTAAAACATATGAAGGTGGAACTGCTGGTGGAGAACAAAACAGAGAGAAAACTGGATTCTGCTCCAGAGATCTGTTTGAATGTCATACGATTTGTTGTTCCACGGTTCTTCTTCTTCTTCTTCTTCTTCTTCTTCTTCTTCTTCTGCTGTTTGAAGTACCTTTAATCCGAAGATAAATTGTCTTTTTGCTGCTGAACCTCCTGCTGGAGATTATGTGACTAACAGTTCAACTAGATTCTAACCGTTTAAGACCTGTTTGAATTCAAGGCACATCAGACAGTGAACGTAACCTTGTGACCCAGCAGAGGGCGCTCACTATCAGTTTGACCAGTTGCATTGCAGCAGTAAAGTCAGTCCGAGAAAAATCTCAACACAAATGTTTCTGGGAAACATCGAACGAATCGAATCCAACTTGATCTGTAGCTCCACTGAGGAGTTTGTTTTCATCCGTTTGTTTGTTTGTTACCAGGTTTACACAGAACTACTGAAGTTCACTTGCTCTAACGCTGCAGGTGTTGTTCAAGGTTTTCACTGATGTCTCATGGATCTTGATTTTGAAAAGCAGGCTTGTTTACAGGACTACGTGTGTGTGTTGAGCTTGAGGGAGTGTTAGCAGAGGTTTGAGCTCTGAGTCACTTCCTGGTTGGAGTCAGGAGGATCTCCTCCGGCTCTGAGGCTGCTCAGCTGCAGTGTTTAGATTGTTCAACAAGTCACAGTGCAACACCAGACGTGTCATGCTCACAGCTCAAGTCCAAGAAGAAAACGTAGTTTGTCTTACCTTCGCAATTATTATACTAACATGTAAACTTTGCACAACATGCTTCGACAAAACTACACTAACTCGTGGTCATGCCAGTAGAGCAGTGTGTGTGGGACGCTCAGCACAACGGTAACATGGCTGCTTCATGCATTTAAATGATTATAATCTTTAAAAACAACACATTGATCCAGATGTTAGAGGAGTCTTTAAAGAGAAATACATTCAGATGTTTCATTAAACCAGTTTAGTTGTTGATGCTCAGCTTTGAGACTCCAGTGTTTCACTAAAACACGAGAGAACAAAAACAGAATTACTGCGATCAGAATATGTACAGACAGGGGGCGCTGTCATGTCACCGTGAATATGTTAATTTCTTCTTTTTGGATTCAGACTCTTTGACTTGGAGCAAAGACACTCGATGACGGAGAGAACAGTCGAAAAACATCATGCAATTTAATTTAAGCTAGACGTGATTTCAGTTTCTTTTCTGTAGGTTCCACCCCTCATAAGTGTGTGTGTGTGTGTGTGTGTGTGTGTGTGTGTGTGTGTGTGTGTGTGTGTGTGTGTGTGTGTGTGTGTGTGTGTGTGTGTGTGTGTGTGATTCAGCCAACAAGCTTCTTCTTCTTGTGGACGACTCACTGTTGACTATGGAAGGCACACCAGCACCATGCTGCTCCGGCTGATTCCTGTGGTGAAGACACTGGAGTCGGTCCGTGAAGGAACCAGAGGAACCAGAGGAACCAGAGGAACCAGAGGAACCAGAGGAACCACATGACCCTGCAGAGGGACTAATCGTGGCTGAGGGTTCGTGGCAGCTCATTGGTCAGGATGTGCCACCTCTCCACCCTGTGGCCCTGGTTCTTCAGGCAGTCCGTCCAGTGCCGGAGGGCGTCGCCCTGCGAGTGACAGCTCAGGCAGACGCCACCTGAACAACACGAGTAAAGATGACCAGCTTTACAGGCGGATGCAGATTCTGATATTAGAGAGTAAAACATTTCCTGAGCTGATAAATCAGCTGAACAAGAGGCCCATCATTAATCCAATGATTCCTGTTGTATAACCTGCTGTGATTGGTCCAAAAGTTTGAACTACAAAGTGTCTTCACTTTTCAAACCAACAGAACCAAGGTTCAGCTCTGAGGAACCTTTCACACCTGATGTCTGAAGGTGTGAACGAGTCCTGAGACGTTTCTCTGTTTCTCTGCTGATGAATAAAATGATGATGATTCTCAACCTTTGGTTCTGTGACGGACGATATGAGGAACAGACATTTCCTACAGTCCTGGATTCAGCATGTTTTCAGCTCAGTAATATTTATTTAATAAAATATTGTATGTTGAATCCTGTCAGTGGTTTTCACATAAGTGAGATTATTTAGTCTGATCAGATCAAACGTGAGTCAGGTGAATCATCACACGTGTTCATGGTGCTCGGTGGAGGAGACGATCAGATCTGCTCACACGGACACGTTCAATTTAATAAATGCTTTTCTGTAAATCAGTCTGTGATTCTTTTACTCTCAACTGAACAAGTTTCATTGCACAGAACAATAGAATTCCTTGTTTCTGAGTGTGAGCCCCGTCACGCCAGCAGCCGCTCACCGATGAAGTCGTTGGAGCGTCCGAGGTCGTAGTCCCACACCGTCACCTCCAGCGTCTTGGTGCTCAGCTCCGTCAGAGACATCTCGTAGAAGAACTCCTGCAGGGACACACAGATTCAACCTGAGGGAACGACTGCAAACAAACCCTGACACCTCATCTGTCTTTCTCTGAAAGGTCTCAGAACTCCACTGCTCCACTGCTCCACACACAGACATGACTCAGTCCCTCTGCACCTGATGTGGATTCATCTGCCGCTGAGAATAATCCCTAAAACATTTTTTATTATAGCTTCAAGTGACGTAATGACCCAGCACAACAAAGCTTTGCCTGTTGTCATGGTTACTGTTGTAAAAGTTAGCATTTGAATTCTGTGTCTTCAAATTATATATATGATTGTTATTATTATTATTATTATTATTATTATTATTATTGTTATTATCTGCATTACCATTATGCATTATACTATTTACTGCATCTTCATGCACAATGACAACAAAGTAGAATCTAATCGAATGGTTTTTTTACGAAGCGAATCGATTTGTTTAAGGGATTTGTGGTTGTAGATTAATACATTAAGCTGCTTTGTCTATATTTTGTTATTTATTTTGATTGATAAGTGTTTCATATGTAGCCTGGTTAAAAAATCTTAATGTTATAATAAAAATACTGTTAAGATAAATATGTGACTAAGTTCAAAACCAACATAATGTGTTATAAATAAGGTTAAAAAGTTACCGCATGAACTAATAAAAGCGAGGAATGTATCAACTAAGTTTAAAAAGAAACAGGTGTACAGTTGGGATTTTATTGTGAAGGGGTGATTGCAGTAATAGGAAGTAGTGTGAGGCAGTAACAGGATGTTTGTGTAAAGTGTGAAGCAATGAGGAGTCTCAAAGGGGGTCTTACCTCATTGAATTCAGGGTTGAGGGTTTTCTTCATCACTGTGGTTTTGTGCTTGGACTTCTTCTGGACGTCGGGCTTCAGGTATCTGACGGAGCCGCAGGGAAAAGACCGTTAGTTTATTCTTTGTTCATTTCCAAACAAACCAACACTGACAGAGAAATCATGAGCAGCAGCAAAGTGACTTTGTTTAGTTTGCTCCAATTTGTACACTTTTCATTATTTTGCAACACTTATCTTTTTCTATCCAGCTATTTGTTATGGATCTATTTCATTTATTTGATTTAATCCAATGTAATTGTATATTTTGGCCTGTGGACACTTGATAACTGAGTCATCATATCAGAGATGATGAGACTAGTTTTAATAAAGCTTGATGTCTTGAGACTAATTAGAGACTTTTTGATTAGAAATGACGCAGTGCGTTTAATTAAGAGTTTCATTCTGCAGCCTGAGGTCGTGTACATCATCTTTAATGAATCGGTCATTAATAATGGATCAGAGTCAGTGTTACAGTGCAGCTCAGGGATTGGCTGAGAGCAGGAAGGTGGAAGCCGAGCTTCTCATCAGTGCTGATCAGTCTCCTCTCTGCAAACTGCTGAAGGCTAATGGCCCTGTTGTGTTCAGGGCCCTGTTGTGTTCAGGGCCCTGTTGTGTTCAGGGCCCTAATATGCTGTGATTTCTGACTGTGGATGATGAGCGAGCGTTGAGGGAAGCTGTGCAGGAAATTAAAAAGCTCTGAGCTTCCTGCTGGAATCTTCCTCCTCTTCATTTCCTTGTTGAGTCTAATGGACTGTGACTTCTGATCAGAGGGATCTCGATCACATTCTGCCGCAGCGTCTCACTGTTCGTTACTGTTTGATTCCAAATGAAGGAATGAATTTAATGCACATGATCGATCTGCATGTAACGCCCAGTACTTGATTTTCTGCCACTAGGGGTCTTTCGGACGACCAGCTCCCGAAACGAACGCTGCCACCTTGTGGTGATGATGTCAAACAGTCAGTCTGTGCAGCAGCGATCGGATCGATTCCCTTCGACCTGTCGCACTGTGACCTTCTTTAAACTGGACTGACTTGTGTTTATGGGATATACAAATCAAATGTGATGAACCTTCCTCTGCCACTGCAGCTCTTTAATCACCTGATGTTTAATCACCGGTTTAATGAGGCACAGCATCAAACGTTTATCAGCTGGAAATGAGATAAATGTGTCACATCAACTGAGTTTTATCATAATAATAATGTGTCATCAATATATAACATAATACATATTCATTTGTGGTGTAATCGAAGTAAATTGAGATCATCATCAGGAATAAATCAACTAGTACAGCAGTTTATACAGTGTTCATTGTCCCCAGAGGATGAATCCTTCGATCACTTCTCCAAACTCCACCGGGACATTGATGGTGTTGAGAGCATCTGGAATCTGCTGCTGACTGAGACGTGATTAAAGGTCACAGGTCACAGGACCAGGAAGCTGTGGAATCCAGCTCACGGTGACGTCGGCCTGTCTTTAACTTATCGGTGAAACGAACGCGTCTGGTTTTTAAACAGATCATCGCCCTGATGTCAGCTGATGAACTGAGTCGTGACACAGGAAGCATCGGCCGGCTCTCAAACTGGTGAAAGTCGGACTCTGTCAGTCGCCCTCTGGTTCTGGCTTCGTATTCAGACGTGTTTCCTCCGAGTAACGCAGGAAACACACGCCTTGAATCCTCCACCAGGCCCCGGGTGATTCCTCCTGACAGAGCTGCTGATTGTCTTTCCAGCCGAGGAGCAGATGCTTCTCCTCTGAGCACGACTGCACCATCGCAGAAAGAGTAAACACGATGGCAGCACGCCAGCCTTCATCGTCACACTGAGGTCCAGTGTTTGTGTGAGGCGACGCACACCAGCTGCTTTCTGACCATTTGCTTCTGTCAGTTGTGTCATAAGTGATTCACTCACCAGCCTGAAGGAGGAAGTTAGTGTCTGAATAGTCGAGGATCCATGATGTGTTCATCACGACTCAGTGGAATCCACGAAACCGCCAATAAGTTTACAACTAAAAATGGCCAATTAACAGAAAAACCTGAGATTCACAGTTGCATTAAAAAGCCGTTGTGCTCCTGCAGGTCAGGAAACGTCTGCACATGAAGCAGCAGCCGTGATGAGAGCAAACTTAAAGGAGCAGATTGTCTTTCATCTGAAACACTGGAGCATCTTTACCGAAGAAAGAAGATGACTCCTCGGACATGAGTGTTTTTAATGTTTATAAAGTTCTTACATTTTGACGTAGGGGTCGGAGAATCCGTTGACGTCCATGGCCGCCAGGTGGGCGCAGCGCCTCACACCCACACACAGACCGCCGCTGCGACGGCCTTCATCACCTCCTCCTCCTCCTCCTCCTCCCTCCACGTCTTTATCGTCCAAACCCAGCGGAGGCACAAACTGCAGAGAGAGCAGAAGACGACCTCTCTCCTCCAGACTGTGGAGCTGCTCGTTCTCCCACTGCGGACAAACCAGAGGAGTGAGATCAGATCAGTGACTCAGGTTCAGGTGAATCAGGTCAAGTGAATCAGGCTCAGGTGAATCGGGTTCAGGTGACTCGGGTTCAGATGAATCGGTTTCAGGTGAATCAGGTTCAGGTGACTCAGGTTCAGGTGAATCGGGTTCAGGTGAATCAGGTTCAGGTGAATCAGATTGTTTTGTTGGATTTGTTCAGAACTGGTCAGATTGTTTTCAGTGTTTTTTATTAGACTTGATTTTGATCATTTGATTCACAAAATCTGACGACGTAACCGGACCGAACTGGAAACAGTGAAGGAAAAGAGCAGGCTCGAAACCGAGCTGTTACCCCCCCCCCACCCAACCTGTGGGGGTGGAGTGAGTAACAGAGGATCACGTCCTTCATCTCAAAATAAACCTGATGCTGGTGGGAGTCGAGTCTTTTCAGTCTCGCTATAATCCTGTTTTCTGCGGATGAGCTGCTCAATTTAGGTTCATCCAGAAACGTTCTCACTCAGAGGAGAGCTGCAAACGCACCAGCACCCCCTGGTGGTGCTTTTACAAAGTGCAGGTATCTGATTGGATGTTTGGGGTCAGCTGAGGGAAGATTGACGGTTTATCCTTCTTCTTCTCTCCGACCCGTGGGCGAGATGTCACGGATCACAGATCATCTGACCTTCACCTCATTCACCTTCACACTTGTACTCTGTTGTTTCTAAACTCAGTCGGTATTCAGCTCCTGCTTCCCACTGTCCTTCACAATAAAAGTGCAGCTAAAGGTCAGAAAGGAGGTCGATGACTTTTCGAGCTTGGCTGGACTTCTCTCCCGCCTGCTGCACTTGGTGGGAGAGGAGCTTTGGAGATGAGACCTGAGCTGAATCAGATTTCAGATCAGCAACATTTACAAAGTGAAATAAACCTTCAGCTGTGGATCCTCACTTTATACTATATCGTCTGAGTTCTGAATAAAGTGACCAGAGAAGAATTAATGGTCCTCTTACAAAGATCAGAAGAACCAACGTTGACAGGACCTCTGCTTAGTGTTTATGTAATATGATTGAATTAGGTCATAATCTTTCCTGTTTAGTTTTTCTGGTAATGAAAAAGATTTGGCTGAAGACCAATAATCGTAAAGAGGAAAAGCAGCATTAATTAATCATATCATCACATAATCAAACAAACATCTGCTTTCCATCAAAACACATCCATAATCTGCTAATATAGAAATTACCTATAAAAACCTATTATAAAACGATGCCCATCAATATGTGAGGTTGTTCTTCCACCTCTTCCACATTCAGCAGGAGAAAGGATAAATAATTCATTGCAACAACAGACACATGTGAATAGAATAGATTGCAATGCACAATAAATAAATATATTTTGGACCAAGGCCACTAATGAGACATATTTTGTGCCTCCACCAGTTTGTATAATTGGTACTAAAAAAACACAGAGCAGGAAACCAGCCAAAGATTTCTAATAAAACAAAACTCATAGTTATCACTTGAGTCAAGACGGCGTCGTCCTCTACAACTCGCTGTCGGTAATGGATGCAGACACACGGGTCAACACCAAAAAATGACCAACTCGTCCCAGGACCTTATTTAAGACCAATAACGTTATTATATTATTCATTATTCAGTAAATCTCTGAGGTTTTAATCATAGTGACATAAATTATCCAAAACGATGCAGGAGATTCAGTCTGAGCCTCGAGACTTTAAATCTAAAGAGGAGAAACTCTACTGGGAACAGGTGGAATTATTTCACTGGATCAAACCTCTGGTTCCAGGAGAAGATACATGAGACTTCTCTGAGACACAGGAGCAACTGGGACGAGACTTTGATTTCTCACCCATTATAAGATATGAAATATTTCACAGTGAAAAATGATGCTACACACAGAGCTGAATACGTTTACTACCAATCCTCCACTGGACACATCACTCGTCTCAGTGGACGAGCTGAGTTTTAGTTTGGTAAATGGAAGAGACAGAGTAATGAATCTAAATCCCTCGGGGTCAGAGAGATGAATCCTAACACCAACCTGCAGCTCACAGGCTCAGAGAAGTGGTTTCGTCTCATAATGGTTTAATTCACTGGAAAAGAGAGAGAGTGTATTAAGGACTTATTCAGATAATAGGTTTCTCTCCTCTCTCCGCCTCTGCATCATTATATTCTTCATTCAGTTTAATGCAGCTCAACCAAATGCGACTCACTTTTCTCTGTAAACCACAAGATATCCAGTGAATTCTCTTTGACACAGAAATCAGACTGTGTGTGTTCGGTGTGCAGGTTCATCAGGATGAGATCTGCTCCGTGTGAGGACGGGAACCGGCCGAGCGATTCAACAACACAACCGACCTCCAGCTGTGGAACCTCCTCACAGGGTTTATCCGTCAAATAGGTTCAACGCAAAAACATTCACGTAAAAAAATATATATATATCTTGTGGCGTTCCACAGGGAATCATCTTGGTTCGACCTGTGTCTCACATGTTTATAAATTATACATAGTAACTGTTGTTAAAGATTCCGATTACGTAAGCAGGTGATTCAGCTTGTTTACTCGCCCTTGCCCCCTGGTGGTGGATGTTGCTCTATTCATTTGCCTCCACAGGCCTTTGAGTCTGTGACTGTTGAGATCTTTACACCTGGGAGTGAATGGAGTTGTCCAGATGCAGGAGTCCGGCTGCAACATGAGCCATAGGACTGGTCTCCTCATTTGCATGATGGAAAATGAAACTGCAGTTTGTCTGTGTGTAGTGTTTTGTGGTGATTGATGTTGTCGGTCACTGGTTCTGTCGAAGCTCCACCACAGTGTCGTCAGTTCCAAGCATCTAAAAGATCCTTCAACACAGAGCAGCCGCATGCTCTGTTTTCTCCTCTCACTTCTTCTCTTGTCTTTTGCCTTCTGACGGATCTGCTGCTGACCTGCCTGAATTCACTTTGTCTCAGAAGCTTGTCTCACTGAAGCGTCTTCGATTCGTTTGAAACCTTTTGATTGATTTGTTTCCTGAGCTTCTCTCTGACTCGTGTGTGGACTTCTTGTCTTTGTGAGTCTTCTGAAGCTTTCACATTTAGCTGGTGAAGTCTGACGGAAGCTCAGCGTCCTGACTTCACGAGAGGAGATGAGAGCTCAGCAGGTTGTTTACTCGTCTCCAAACATAGAGAAAGTCCTGCTCCGTGTCCCTGTGTGTCTCTGCGTGTCCCTGCGTGTCCCTGTGTGTCTCTGTGTGTCCCTGTGTGTCCCTGTTTGTCTCTGTGTGTCCCTGTGTGTCTCTGTGTGTCTCTGCGTGTCCCTGTGTGTCCCTGTGTGTCCCTGTGTGTCTCTGTGTGTCCCTGTGTGTTTCTGTGTGTCCCTGTGTGTCCCTGTGTGTCTCTGTGTGTCCCTGTGTGTCCCTGTGTGTCTCTGTGTGTCCCTGTGTGTCTCTGTGTGTCCCTTTGTGTCTCTGTGTGTCCCTGTGTGTCTCTGTGTGTCCCTGTGTGTCCATGTGGGTCCCTGTGTGTCTCTGTGTGTCCCTGTGTGTCTCTGTGTGTCCCTGCTTGTCTCTGTGTGTCTCTGTGTGTCCCTGTGTGTCCCTGTGCGTCCCTGTGTGTCTCTGTGTGTCCCTGTGTGTCTCTGTGTGTCCCTGTGTGTCCCTGTGTGTCCCTGTGTGTCTCTGTGTGTCCCTGCGTGTCCCTGCTTGTCTCTGTGTGTCCCTGTGTGTCCCTGTGCGTCCCTGTGTGTCCCTGTGTGTCCCTGTGTGTCCCTGTGTGTCTCTGTGTGTCCCTGTGTGTCCCTGTGTGTCTCTGTGTGTCCCTGTGTGTCTTTGTGTGTCCCTGTGTGTCCCTGTGTGTCCCTGTGTCCCTGCGTGTCCCTGCGTGTCTCTGCGTTTCCCTGCGTGTCCCTGCGTGTCCCTGTGTGTCTCTGTGTGTCCCTGTGTGTCCCTGTGTGTCCCTGTGTGTCCCTGTGTGTCTCTGTGTGTCCCTGTGTGTCCCTGTGTGTCTCTGTGTGTCTCTGTGTGTCTCTGTGTGTCCCTGTGTGTCTCTGTGTGTCTCTGTGTGTCTCTGTGTGTCCCTGTGTGTCTCTGTGTGTCTCTGTGTGTCTCTGTGTGTCCCTGTGTGTCTCTGTGTGTCCCTGTGTGTCTCTGTGTGTCTCTGTGTGTCCCTGTGTGTCCCTGTGTGTCTCTGTGTGTCCCTGTGTGTCCCTGTGTGTCTCAGTGTGTCCCTGTGTGTCTCTGTGTGTCCCTGTGTGTCTCTGTGTGTCCCTGTGTGTCCCTGTGTGTCCCTGTGTCCCTGCGTGTCCCTGCGTGTCTCTGCGTTTCCCTGCGTGTCCCTGTGTGTCCCTGTGTGTCCCTGTGTGTCTTTGTGTGTCCCTGTGTGTCTCTGTGTGTCCCTGTGTGTCTCTGTGTGTCCCTGTGTGTCTCTGTGTGTCCCTGTGTGTCCCTGTGTGTCCCTGTGTCCCTGCGTGTCCCTGCGTGTCTCTGCGTTTCCCTGCGTGTCTCTGTGTGTCCCTGTGTGTCCCTGTGTGTCTCTGTGTGTCCCTGTGTGTCTCTGTGCGTCTCTGTGCGTCCCTGTGCGTCCCTGTGTGTCTCTGTGTGTCCCTGTGTGTCTCTGTGTGTCTCTGTGTGTCCCTGTGTGTCTCTGTGTGTCCCTGTGTGTCTCTGCGTGTCCCTGCGTGTCCCTGCGTGTCTCTGCGTGTCCCTGCGTGTCTCTGCGTGTCCCTGCGTGTCCCTGCGTGTCTCTGCGTGTCCCTGTGTGTCTCTGTGTGTCCCTGCGTGTCCCTGTTTGTCCCTGTGTGTCCCTGTGTGTCTCTGTGTGTCCCTGTGTGTCTCTGTGTGTCCCTGTGTGTCTCTGTGTGTCTCTGTGTGTCTCTGTGTGTCCCTGTGTGTCTCTGTGTGTCCCTGTGTGTCTCTGTGTGTCTCTGTGGGTCCCTGTGTGTCCCTGTGTGTCTTTGTGTGTCTCTGTGTGTCCCTGTGTGTCCCTGTGTGTCTCTGTGTTTCCCTGTGTGTCTTTGTGTGTCCCTGTGTGTCCCTGTGTGTCTCTGTGTGTCTCTGTGTGTCCCTGTGTGTCTCTGTGTGTCTCTGTGTGTCCCTGTGTGTCTCTGTGTGTCTCTGTGTGTTTCTGTGTGTCTCTGTGTGTCTCTGTGTGTCTCTGTGTGTCCCTGTGTGTCCCTGTGTGTCTCTGTGTGTCCCTGTGTGTCCCTGTGTGTCCCTGTGTGTCTCTGTGTGTCCCTGTGTGTCCCTGTGTGTCCCTGCACAGCGTCTGGACTCGTTAAGAGTTCAAGCTCCTCGCGACTCGTCAGCTGTCGCTCGCTCACACTCGTTCTCCTGCAGCTGTCACTCTGGGCTCTTTTCATGGCTTCTCTGTCTGGTTGGTGTGGAGGCCTCTGGCGTCCTCTCTCTGACCCGGCGTCTTCTGTCCCACACTCACAACAGTTTGACTCTTTTTCCTCTTCACTTGCAGTTCTAACTGAATGATGTTTTTTATAAATAGAAACCATTGACTGTATAAATATGTATCTTCACTAACTTCCTCCAAATATGTTGAAACCATTTTGTGCCTTGGACATGATTTGGTGTCGTAGTTCTGTCGTGAAGAGGAAACACTGAGTTGCTCGTTTGCGTCAGAGCAGAAAGAATCTGTCTCCTTGGTGTCGAGGTCCCGCCCACACACTCTCGACCAATCACAAGTCAGTGTCAGCTGTCCTTCATCTCAACTCGTTTTATATCATCACATAACAGATTCAAACCAAACTGATCAGAAACAAACATCATTGAGATAAGACCTGAAATGACAGAAAACATCTGTGACAATCATTTATTTAACGTCTTTAGTTTTTTTTTGTTTGGTCCATGTCCCATCTGCTAACATGGAGCAGGAGGTTTATGACCTATACTGAAGCCAGACACCAGGGGGCAATAGATTTTTGACTTCATTTTTTTCAGAGCCGTCAAGTTGTCCATCTTAGTTACAGAACATGGTGACAGCTCAGTTATTAGAGTGGTGGCCACCAACGTCCAGGTGCACCATCGCCTGTGTTCATCTCCTTCTTCCAAAAATGTATTTAATATATCAAGACGTCAAATAAAAGCTCTTCCACACAGAACGTTTTGAGAGGTTGTCTTCACAGCCTGACATCCTCATAACTCAGATGGACGCAGACAGACGTGAACGTGCAGGATCTGTGTGAACTGGTTCAAACTGGCTCCGCCTCCCTCCAGCTGCACTTGAACCAGCGAAGGTCAATAAGCACAGCTGAGAGATAATGTGATTTTATATCTGTGCAAAATCCCATGACGGGGAAATAATTCAGCGAGGAAGCGTGGAAACTGAGTGACGGGCGGAGTAATGTCACAGCAGCCCACAGCGGGGGGGTGGCCCCTGTGAAGACAAGTCTGCTAGAAGTCTGTAGCTCTGAAGCCAAATCATCTATAGCACCCCCTGGTGGCTAGATGCCATATAGCTCATAAACCTCCTCCATGGTTTCTGTCATTTCAGGTCGTTCTTCTCTCACTGATGAACACTCAGTGTTTCTGATCAGTTTGTTCAGACTCCTGATTGGTCGAGAGCATATCTGGGTGGGACCTCGACACCGCGGTTCCACTCCAGGGTCACCACTGACGACTCTGACTGCGAATTACCTCATCACCACAAGGTGGCAGCGTTCGTATGCAAGTTATTTTAGCTTCATTTCTGCAGGAAGTGGGGCCAGTTGTTTTCAAACCTGAGCTTTTGCTTATTTACATGTGAATGTTAGGACCAAGAATGTGAAGCATCACAAACACACAAGCTGTCTCACCTCTCTCAGGTAGCAGGAGATTCCCCGAAGAGCCTCGCCCATCGCCGTGGGCGACGGGATCTGTGAAGAGGACGAGAGACACAGAGTCAATCAGAGAAGAGACGTTGTGGACATTCTTTTACGTCCACACAAATATGTTTGGATTTAAAAATGTGTCTTTAAGTAAGTGACTGGAAAACTCAGTTGTGTTGTGGATGTTGGATTGAAAATAAGACGTGTGTGTGCGTGTGTGTGTGTGTTTGTGTGTGTGTGTGTGTGTGTGTGTGTGTGTGTGTGTGTGTGTGTGTGTGTGTTACCGGGGGCGGATGCTCCAGGCAGGTGTGGAAATGTTTGGTCTGTTCTGGTTTCACACGTTTCAGAGGAACCCGCGACTCGCCGATCAACTCGTTGTGAGTCAACTTGTCCTCGTCACACACAGACAACCTGAGGACAGAGAGGAGAGACGACCTTTGACCTCCAACTGACCCTTCAATGGCCCAAATCATCAGTTACTATAAAGAACACATTCATAGCACATTGTTCAGGACGTGGTTCATTTGTTTCTGATCAGTTTGGTTTTCATTTGTTATTTGATGATTAATAAAAACAGGGTGAGACGTCATGATTGACAGCTGAGACTGACTCAGGATTGGTCAAGCACGTGTTTGAGGCGGGATCTTGACAACATGGCTCCACCCCTGACTGCAGACGACCTCATTGACACTAGATGGCAGTGATCTCAGTTTCCTGCCCTGTTATTTCACTCTTCTTCTTCTGATGATGGACGTGCTCCCCTGCTCGCCGCCCTCTAGTCCCCGCCCCCCTGGTCGCCGCCCCCTGGTCATCGTACAGCTCAGTCGGCTTCACCTCCTGATTCCTGGTCTGAATCCAGCGCTCGTTCGCTGCTTCTCACGCTGCAGGTTTCAGCACTGATGGATGAATGTAAGATGGCATCTGAGCTTCACATCTGAATGTCAACGTGATTAATGGCGGGGAGTGTAATCAGCTGAAATGAGATCCTGTGTAACACGTTCATACCCGATCGTTCTCAACATCTTTCACCTTTAAAACCCATAATCCAGCTACCGAGCACAGGAGCTTCTCTGAGCTCGTCTTCAACACTCTGAGGATTTTAACCCACAACCTCCAAGCTTCAGATGCCCTGACACGTGTCTCTGAGCCTGAGGAGAGAGGCCATGGTGTGTTCAAGGACTGTTGGGATTTAACGTGACCTTTGATTTATTTTTGTTTCGTACAGGGAAGAGACAAGGTTTATGACCTATACTGAGGTCAGCCACCAGGGGGCGATCGAGACATTTTGGTGGGTCTTTAGTGGAGCTGTCACGTCGTCCGTCTTTATTTACGATCTGTGAGCGTCACCTGAGCGTCTTTCTGTGCATGTCCTCCTCCGTGATCCCAACGTACGTGAGAGTTTCATTCCACACGGGATTCAAAGAGTTACGGATCGTCTTTGTCTTCAGCTTATTGGCCTGGAGGAGACACACACACACACACACACACACACACACACACACACACAAACACATTAAGATATGTGTTTTAATGTGTTATTCCTGTTTTCATTAAACCTGAATTAAACAAAAAGTAAACAGTTTGTAATAAAGAGTTGCAGCAGCTCGATCACAGACACATTTAAACTTTGTGAAGTTCCAGAAAAACAGATTCAGTTTCCTCATCGTCAGTCAACGCTTCTCTTATTTCATTTATTATAATTTTTTCATTTATTTAATTTCTTCCATGCGTCACAGATTTAATTTCATAGATTTCAAATGGAGCCTGAAACCTTCTGAATCCGAACTGACAGAACAAAGTGTTGCACGTAAATAAGATGTTTATTTATATGTATGTGACTTACACATTTATATACATTATTATATATTCATACACGTGTCTGTGTCTTTCGATACTGAAACCTTTTTTTTATTACGTAATAATTTCCTTGGATAAACAAACCAAAGTAAAGACTTTAAATCAGATTTACAGATGAGATTCCCCCTGTGAGAGTGGGATGTGGTGGGCGTGTCCCCTGTTAGAGTGTCGTGTGGTGGGCGTGTCCTCTGTGAGAGTGGGATGTGGTGGGCGTGTCCCCTGTGAGAGTGGGGTGTGGTGGGCGTGTCACCTTGCAGGCGCCGGGCAGCAGGTGCAGTTTCACGTACGGGTCCGACAGACCGTTGAAGTCCATCGGCTTCAGACCCTGAGGAGACACCGGAGACTCAGACAGAAGAAGATGATTGGTCCACTAACACACAACCTCACACACAGCCTCATACACACTAACACACAACCTCATACACAACGTCATACACAACCTCATACACAACGTCATACACAACCTCATACACAACGTCATACACAACCTCATACACACTAACACACAACCTCATACACAACCTCACACACACTAACACACAACCTCATACACAACGTCATACACAACCTCATACACACGTCATACACAACCTCATACACAGCCTCATACACAACCTCATACACAGCCTCACACACACTAACACACAACCTCATACACAACGTCATACACAACCTCATACACAGCCTCATACACAACCTCATACACAGCCTCACACACACTAACACACAACCTCACACACAACGTCATACACAACCTCATACACAGCTTCATACACACTAACACACAACCTCATACACAGCCTCACACACACTAACACACAGCCTAACACACAGCCTCACACACAACCTCATACACAACCTCATACACAGCTTCATACACACTAACACACAACCTCACACACAGCCTCATACACACTAACACACAACCTCATACACAGCCTCACACAGACTAACACACAACCTCTCACACACACAAACACAGCCTCATACACAACCTCACACACACTAACACACAACCTCACACACAGCCTCATTCACAGCCTCATACACAACTTCATACACAGCCTCACACACAGCCTCACACACACTAACACACAACCTCACACACACAACCTCACACAAACACAGCCTCATACACAACCTCACACACACTAACACACAACCTCACACACACACAATCTCACACAAACACAGCCTCACACACAGCCTCACACACACTAACACACAACCTCACACACACACAACCTCACACAAACACAGCCTCATACACAACCTCACACACACTAACACACAACCTCACACACACACAATCTCACACAAACACAGCCTCATACACAACCTCACACACACTAACACACAACCTCACAAACAGCCTCATACACAGCCTCATACACAACTTCACACACAGCCTCACACACAGCCTCACACAGACCAGCATCTTGTCCACATCATGAGAATCCACCTGCAGCTTCACTTGTGTGGGTGTGTGTGTGTGTGTGCGGTGGGACATCGGGAATCGAACCTTGGCTCGCAGCAGCGTGCAGTGCAGCTCGCTGGAGCTCCGCTCGTACCTCAGCTCGAACTCCAGAGTCCCCAGAGCAGCTGCATACAGCAGACACACAACATGGGAACACACACAGGAAAAGAGTCACAACCGCTGCATCAGAGGACAGAGACATGACACCGACACACAAGGACACAACTCGACAACACACTGAATCACAAACACACACAATGTACAAACATTTCTCATACCAGTGACACACAAAACATACTGGTTAGAGGGACTGTATGATTCATAGGGACTGAAGTTGTATAGATACAGGTTTTACCTGTTGTGTAGCAGAGGTTTATCATGTTGTGTAGCAGAGGTTTGTCCTGTTGTGTAGCAGAGGTTTGTCATGTTGTGTAGCAGAGGTTTGTCATGTTGTGTAGCAGAGGTTTATCCTGTTGTGTAGCAGAGGTTTGTCCTGTTGTGTAGCCGAGGTTTGTCATGTTGTGTAGCAGAGGTTTGTCCTGTTGTGTAGCAGAGGTTTGTCCTGTTGTGTAGCGGAGTTTTTTCATGTTGTGTAGCAGAGGTTTGTCATGTTGTGTAGCAGAGGTTTGTCCTGTTGTGTAGCAGAGGTTTGTCCTGTTGTGTAGCAGAGGTTTTTCCTGTTGTGTAGCCGAGGTTTGTCATGTTGTGTAGCAGAGGTTTGTCCTGTTGTGTAGCAGAGGTTTGTCCTGTTGTGTAGCAGAGGTTTGTCATGTTGTGTAGCAGAGGACTCACGTGTTTAATGCAGTTTTTTGAAATGCTTTTTCTTTATGATTCCGCCCACTTGCAGTGAGGGAGCCCCCCGAGGCCGAGACGATGGAACATCTCAGTGAATGAGACGAGTCTGTGGATTCTGTCTCTGCAGGTTCCTTCCTTCATCGAGTTGGAGGAGACAGATGCTGACGATCATTTAGAAGAATTCACACCTGATATTTAGGTTCAGACTAAACTAAAGAGTCTGAAGGTCTGAAACAAACAAGGTGTGAACGAGTCCTGAGACCATTCATCACTATTTATTCTCATTGAATCACTGAAGTGAGAAATGAGTTCTGTTTCCTGTTGGTCTTCTCCCCTCAGAGAACTCATCGTGTGGAACTGACTCGTCTCTGAAGCTCAGGTCATGTTTCACCTGCTGCTGCGTCCAGCTCGTTCCTCAAACTGCTTTCAGACAGGAACTCTGGAGAATTGGTCCTGACAGGTTGTGTAGTCAGTGTTTGCGAAGCAACAGCAGCAGGCTGTCGGGTCCGACTCGTTCAAACAGGCGAGGGGCGGAGCCTGTGTAGAGGGGTGGAACCTGTAGAGCAGCAGGAGGCGGGACATGACGTACAAACTCTGCTGTGGAAAGATCAGTGTTGTTGTTTCCAGCTCCTCCACACGGCGTCGGCCTCATCACCAGAAGATCTGGAATCTCCTCGTGTTTCCAAGTGGACGTCTTCGTCTTCTACGTGTCCGGCTCCTCTTCTTCATCCTGAGATGTTCGTGTTCTTCCAGTTTCACATCTGTCACGAGTTAGAAACCTCATCCACACGTCCACTCGCTCTCTGGGAAGCTTCCACACATTGTCCTGCTGGTTCCTCACATGGACTCACAAGGACATGTTACACACATGTTACCAGGAGGCTGCAGGAGAAGATCCAGAACATGTCCAGAGACACTGACTCACACATTTGTTCTCACAGACAGAACCTGCAGAACATGTGAGGAACATGTGAGGAACACGTCAGGAACATGTGAGAGCTGAATTATCTTCAGTGTCTCTGTCCTACGTGGATTAACGTCCTTGTGAGTTCAGCAGTAAGTGGATGGAGATCCTATCTGGACCAGAACTGAATCTGTAA
Source organism: Limanda limanda (assembly GCF_963576545.1). NCBI lineage: Eukaryota > Metazoa > Chordata > Actinopteri > Pleuronectiformes > Pleuronectidae > Limanda > Limanda limanda. Next base: position 21,823,912 of record NC_083652.1, read on the forward strand.
ACACACCAACGTGCAACAAACTAATCGAGTGGTGACAAAAAGAGAATAACGATATGATTGGTGTGAAAAGCAAAAAGACGCAGAAGCTTCCGAACACAGACACACAAACACACACACACACACACACACAGACACACAGACACACAAACACACACACACACACAACGACAGCGAGGCTCACTGCAGTCGTCGCTGTCGGAGCTGTTCATCTCCACCGACGTGTCCACGCTGCTGGTCAGAGACAAGGAGCCCCCCCCAGCGGGCCGGCCATGGGCCATCAGGGGGGACAGGAGGTGAGCCCCCCCCATCCTGGAGGCCCCAGGGCTGAGGGCCCGAGGGGAGGAGGCGGGGATGGGGAAGGAGGCGGGGCTCGGGGAGGTGGGGTTGGGGGAGGTGGGAGACAGGCGGGGGAAGTAGGCGGAGATCTGCTGGATGGGTCTGATTGGTCCGGGGCAGACGTCGATGGCCATGTGTTCCTGGATGGAGATGCTGAGCTTCTTTCCTCTCCGCACCGTCATAGAGTCTGAAAGGAGAACACGTCCAATCAGGATCTGGATCAGCTTCATCAGCACAGGAAGACAAACACTAACGAGTCGAGCTTCACTTTAAACTTTAGTGGTCAATCAGTTTAGTTTCACTTAAGTTAGTTAACGATATATAGTATATTTTAGCCAATAGATCTTTTGAACATGGTTATAAAACATGATGACATCTTAAAAGCTTAAGGCGTCTCGACTCTTAAGGCTCCTTTATGCTTCTGCGTTTTTTCGGATACGGACAGATAGGACCGCCCTCTCCGAGCGCCTCGGAGAGCTTTTCGTGCACCTCTGATTTTTCTAACTGTCCGTGTTTATTTCGGAGACCCAACGGACAGACCTTGGCTGTGATTGGTCCGCGAACGACATCATTTCCGTACGACGTCATTTCCGTATTTCACATTTCCGGACCTCAAACTTCCTGCTTCCTTCCCTGTCACAACAAACCCAAACACAACTATGATTCTACGATTAATGTGACGTGTGTGTTAAGCCAGCGGAGTTGTCCGGCTGACGGTGGCTCGTTAGAGCACTGACGGCATGTGTGCACGGTCACATACGGTTATAAGGAGCTTTCAAAACGGCGCTAGTGGGCTAGGCTAGTTGGCTAGCAACCATGCTAACTAGGATGGTAACAGTGCAAAATCCCGCTGTCACGACTTTAATTCCACTTCTATCATGACACTGTTTCTACAATACCGTGTAAAATTTCTACAATAACACTGGGTAGTAGTAGTTAGTGTCGGGAGTCCCTGCTGACTGTGTGTGGAAGCTGGGGGGTAGCTAGCTAGCTCCGTGTAGTTGCATTAGCTGTTGCTAATCCCACAGCTTCAAACTGTGGGATTAGCAACACAGTTCGGAAACAAGACCGGGGAACCGCTGCGCTAAGAAACGATTACATCAGCATTTTGACCTGCTGGGTGTCACTTTATTTTATTTAGTTGCCATCGTAGCCTACACTGTGTGCAAGTGGGGAGTAAGTAAATAAACAGCGTGGACAAAGTGTCCGTCCGATCCGTCCGTTCGTCCGTCCGTAACGGATTCGTAGGAGCATACTGGAGCCTTTATGCTCAGACTCTTTGACACTATTCCAGGTGTTATTTGTTAGAATACTTGTTGACCTGTACAATGAGGGACCCCGTTGTGTGATGTCATGATATCTCTAGTTTTGGGGTCCCACCTCCCCCCTGTAAAACGTCGGGGGGGGGAACAGATGGTCAGGTGACAAGTGAAGGAAGCCAGTAAAGCCCAGTTTAATCTCAGAGCAGGTGATGAGCCTGACGTGAAAAGAGAAAATAAATTGGAGGTGTTTGAGAAACAGGAAGAGAAGGTGAGTGACGTCTCCAATGACCAGTCAAGGAGTAAAGATGAATCCCAGCAGAGGCAGCGGAGCGTGAAGAGAAGACTCCCTGAAGACACTCCCCTGAACAGGAAGTCAAACAGCTCCACTGGGCTCAGGTCTCACAGCTCAAAGCCTCGGGCACTTTCACAGAAACATTGATATCATCTGAAGCCAAAATCAACTTAGAAATATATAAAATAAGCAGTCGCGTGCAGCTGATTGGAATCAACAGGAAAAGCAACAGCAGCTGCTTAATTCTTCCTAACACACTGTTCGTTAATGTCATCAAGTCGCACAACATCAGTGTATTAATTATCACTGAGCCTGATGAAGGGATTCTCAGTGGAATCGAGCCGGTTCACCTCACGTCTCTGTGATGATTCTGAGCCGCGAGCAGAAGAACCAGGACGGTTCCATCTGGACCTGGACGCCGCAGCTGGAGGATTGACCACGAGCTCTCTGTTTGTCCTGTAGCTTCCTGTCTGTTCACAGTTTGTTCTGCTGTTTCAGTCCAGGATGAAATCTGTGGTGGTCTATCTACGTGTTGTAGAGACAGAATAACGTGGACATCCTAAACCAAATGTCTTAACAAAGTTGACACCTTGTCTTTATGAGATTTACATGATAACCAAGAGCTGAGAAGTGGAAGAAAAATGATTTTAATGTTCATGTTAAAGATTGAAAAGTAGCAGAGCTTTGTGAGAGATGAACAAACGTTTAACATTTGACCCGTTCACATCAGAACATTTCACCCACGTGCTTTTCCGATGATTCCAGCAGCACCTGAACGCTCCATCGGAAAAGAGTTTTGAAGTGTTGAAGACTCCTCGTTAGCATGTCTCCTGATCTTCCATCTGAGAACATGTGACCAGAGGACACATGGGGAGAGCAGAGGAATGAAACAGTGGGAGAACCTGATGTCGGATGAAATATATTCAGTGTGCTCTGCGGGTCGTCTTTAACGAGGCTGAGGCAGGAACTGATATCTGAGATGAAAGTGTGACAGAGTGAGGATAGTCCCTAAAGTCTGTAATTGTGAAAAACTGGATCCAGTTTGCTTTTTTCATTATTCAGAATTATGATACTCATCTGTTGTTTTTGCAGTCCCTTGTATTTTAAGTCTGATAGTGTTGAGTTTTTTTTTAGTGGTAATGCTCCATTAAAGTAAAGAATCTGATCACATTTTAAATGGTGTCCAAACACTAAAGTTAATCAATTGAGTTGTATTGTGATGATCAAGTGTAACATTGTGTAGCCTTTGTATAAAAAACATGAATTGGAAATCATGGTCCAAATATCAAGCTTTTGATATCAAGCATCTCAGTCCCTTTCTTTTTGAGTTTCTCTCCTTTGCTCGACCTGCAGGACGTGAGGACTAGTGATCCGCCCGGTTTAACAAAAAATGTTGATCTTTTCTATTTGCTGAATTCTTCCCTCAGAGGTTTGGAATGTGCTGATTCATACATATGAGTCCAACGGTGCCTCAAGGTGAAATGAACGAGGTGGCATCAAAGCAGCTTCAAGGAGGCAGCAGTAACGTCCAGACTGGTCTGAGTCTGGCTTCCACTGGTTACAGGTAGCATCAGACGATCAATGTAGTTATAGGAACGTTTGTATAGATGCTGAATCTCTTCATGGAGAATTATAATTGTGTTTTATGACAAAAATGTAATTATCGATTTCCTCATTCTTTGTAAACCTCAGAAAATGTGTTTTACAAAGTAATAAAACAGATGTGAGATTGTCTAGTGATTCTGGATGTTTGGTTTACAAGGACAAGGCCGGTCAGTGCAGTCATGAATCTTTAATGGATGAACAGAAGATTTAAGAATTCCAAACGAGGAAAGAACAAAGCCGAGAGCCGAGGGCTCACCGGGCCCGGAACCCACAAACTAAATGTGCTAGAAAAACAACAGAAGCAGCGCTGAGCAACAGAACCTGGAGGGGACAACAGACCGAGACACGAGCTGATGAAGAGACGGACAGAGACCTTTGTCCCGCCTCCTGCTGATTCACTGACTCGTCTCGTGTCACATGACCATGGAAACAACCAGCCTCCGCTACCAGAGGAGATCACACCTCGGAGAATCAAGCAGTGTGTTCAGAAAGAGATTGTTCTAGGTTCTGAACGGGCCTTGACTGAGAGCTGGAGGACACGCCCACCTACACCTGTCACCTGCACCCATTGGACGGTACCAGCTGTCAATCACACTGTGGAACCCCCCCCCATAAAGCACCTTAGATCTGGTGCTTTATGGTCTGTTTGACTATAAATTATCATAATTCACTAAATGAACATCAGCTGTTTGAAGAAGACTTTAAACTAGAAACTGAGACAGAAACTCCTGAATGTTACTGACGTTAGAAAGTGAGAAGTCACTTTCTTTAGAAACTACCAGAGGAGTCGCCCCCTGCTGGTTACTAGACAGAAGACAGGTTTCAGGCACATCTAGTCTGCGTCTCTTTTTATAAACAGTCTGTTATTCAACGTTGATTCTCTCTGAAGGTTCTAAACTTCATAATTATAATTTCATGTAATAATGAATCTATAGTTATAATTATGAGACACATCACAATTTACTCTCAAGTCTATAATCACAAGATATAAAGTGATATTTATGATCTTCTAAGTCATCAATGCAATAACAGAACATAAGATGTAAATCTATGAGATATATATATACATATATAATAATTTCTCGTGCATGTTAACGAACTAGAGTTTGACTCATTTAGTTTCCGTTGTTCGTGAGCATGTTGTGTGATTTACATTCATGCTGTGGGTGATCAGCCGACTGCTCCTCATGTTTAATTCAGAGAAGCAGTGTTTATCAGCAGAAACCTTCTCCCACATGAGAGGGAGTCGGCTGCTCGCCCAGTGGCGGAGGTTCAGTCACACTGGGATTACTGGTGGAACTCTGCAGTGGAGCGCTAAGCTGAGGGGGAAGCACATAGTCATATGCTAATCAGGACACATTCAGTGATCCTCTCTCTCTCTCTCTCTCCCCTCTCACCTGCTGACGTCCCCCCGCGCCTTTCATCCCCCTCTCTGCTGCCTGCTCTCCTACGCCCCCCCACTCCCTCCCACACACTGGAGGATGTCTGACGGACAGGTGAGGAAACACAGAGCTCCCCAAAGTTAAAAGCTTAATGAATTATTGTCAGGTTTCTAACAGCTCCCTAAGCACCTGGTGAGTTCCTGACCACTGAGAGAAGAGGAACCAGCTGACCACACCCCCACGCCAGGCACCGTCTACAAACATGACAGGAGTTTCACCTGTCAGACCAGATTTAGTCCCTAAATTACAATGTGAAACCAAAAGTAACAGATCAGATGAAACATGGAACAAACACGACAGTCTCAGATCAGAAAACGTCCTCAGCTACAGTGTTCCCTCGCTGTTATCTCCATGTTTGGTCTCCTCCTCCTCAGAGAGATTTCAGGATCTTTATTTCAAATTCAATCGAATTCAAATTCAAAAAACAACTTTATTTGACCCCAGGCGGTTTATAAGGCACAAGTGTGATAACACAAGTAAACACCAGAAAGGAAACAAGGAGTCATCAGAGAAGTGACGATGAACAGGAAGTGAAAAGTGATCGGAGTGCGTTGAGCTAAGTTATACAGACGTAGATAATATAGAGTGAAAGTGAATAAGGATTTATCTGCAGGAGCTGGTAGCAGCAGATGAGTATATATACGGATAATGAACAGTTAGGGTGAGTATTGATAATGAAGATTATATTAACGTATGTAGAGGATCGGTAAAATAAAAAGTATATGCAGCAGATGTGTAGAAGATGAATAAATAAAGCAGCTGATAAGTAAATATTAATCCATGAGTAAGTGTAGCTGTGTGTGAAAGACACACACTTAGCAGCTAATTGCTGGTGCGTGTTCAGCAGCTGCTGCTGAGCAGGTCTGATGGAAACTGATCCTGCTGCTGAAACACTGAAACACTGAAAACACTGAAAACACTGAAAACACTGAAAACACTGAAAACACTGAAACACTGAAACACTGAAGAGGCTGAAAACCTCCACACAGTCGCAGACATGTGGGAACTTTTGAAAGTTATGAGTCAACAAATGTCTGTGATGATTTTTCCTCCTCTTCTCTGCTGCAGCAACGTTTCCTCAGAACAAGCAGAAACATGTCGGAGCTGAGGCGCTATCGATTTAGATGCAGCCGTTGGTGGGTATGAATTGTAATGTGATGTTTGGGTGACTGGAGGTTTTCAAATCCCGGAGAAAAGCAGAGAAAATGTTCTCTGGAGCAGATGTGTTTTATTCTGGTTTTAAAAAGACAGAGAGAGTCGTGAGAGAAGCTTCACAGCTGCTCAGGTAAGAAACCCATCAACCTGCTGCTCAATGTCAGGAAGGATTAAATATCTGCGGTGTTGATCGATGGTGGTGAAAGTGAAACGTGAAGAAGAGGAAACGTGACTGAAGAGGATGAAGAGTAATCCCTCTGCTGTGGATTAACTCAGGTTCACTGACAGAGCAGCAGAACGGTTCACATCCTTCATCAAGTCAAAGTCCTGATTTTTATATTCAGCAAATATATTGAATAAAACTGCTTAACGCTGGGTCCAGTATCTGTGTGTCATCCAGACTCGGAGACAACAGATCATCTTTCTCGGGACCATCCCTGATCTCATCACAGTATTTATAAATCCGGGTCGAGCGGGTCACTTCCTCTGTCTTCACTGTGGCTCCACGTTCGATTCCACGAGCCCTGATACCGAGTCAGAACTGCACACGTCAGTCTTTCTAACGCTAACTGGCTCAGACCCCCCACTGGGCAAATGTCAAACTAACAAACGGTGATTGAAATACGTTGAATACTCCTTTTTGATTTTAGGCTGGTTGTACTATCTGTTGTTTAGTTGTTGATTAAATAATTAGCGTGGTAACTTTAACTAAAAGGTGATTTGAGGTGCAATTTTTCCACTTAATAATAATTTTAAAAGATTATTCATTTAATTGTACAACAGAGATTCAAACTGACCAAAAAAATCAGTGAGAGAAGAACGAGCTGAAATGACAGAAACATCTTTACAAACATTTATTTAACATTTACTTTGATTTGTCAGTTTGGACCATGTCCCATCTACCAACATGGAGGAGGATCATTTATGACCTGTACCACAGCCACGACTTTTATTCAAATCATGCAGCGTCATATTATATTTTCTTTATTCGCCATTAATAGATTACAAAGGGTTTTATTTTGTCACATTTAAATCCTTTTAAAGCTAAACAGTATTTTGAGACTAAATCAAGGCGGAGGACGTGATATTTTAAAAGATGGTCTCATGCATATATGTTACAACAGGTTCATTCAAACTTCACAGGAGCTGAAAGAAACAAGTATTTAAATTAGAAATAATAAGGATTAAATTAAAAGATCTGAACTTTTGAAGACGATGTCGTAAAAAGAGATTTTACAGTTTTATATTTTATTTTGTTGTAACGACCTTTTCCTATTAAAGCACTTTGAGTTTTTATTAAGATTTAGAGTTTATCACCATCACTAGGATTATTATTATGATTATTATGATTATTATAATTTTGTCACTTTCCACCACTCCACTCCATGGAGAGAACAGAGAGATGCAGAGAGAGAGAAAGACAGAGAGAGACAGAGAGAGACAGAGAATGAGGTGAATAAAGAAAAGGAGAAGACACGTAAAGGATCCGAGGTGTTTTCTTACCTCAGGTTGTGCGAGTGCAGGAGATTCCAACACAAACAAGTGGATGTGAGAGCATGAGGGGTCCGCACTAACAGGTGGGAGAGAGGGAGTGAGCAGCCGAGTGGTGGAGGGAGGGAGGGAGGGAGAGAGGGAGGGAGGGAGAGGGAGAGGGAGAGGGAGAGGGAGAGAGAGAGAGAGAGAGAGAGAGAGAGAGGGAGTGAGCAGCCGAGTGGTGGAGGGAGGGAGAGAGAGAGAGAGAGAGAGGGGGGGAGAGAGAGAGAGGGAGAGAGAGAGAGAGAGAGAGAGAGAGGGAGAGAGAGATGCTGGTTTAACTCTTTAACTCGTTCTCATCCCTCGTTTCTCTTTTTTTTCAATGTTTAATATCCTTTCACTGAGCCTCACATTCATCTGAAGTGTCAACAGTGATGAAGCTCGTCCTTTAATCACACTACACATGTATTAGATTAGCTCTCTCTCTCTTTCTCTCTCTCTCTCTCTCTCTCTCCCTATCTCTCCATATCTCTCTCTGTCTCTGTCTCTCTCCCTCTCTGTCTCTCTCTCTCTCTCTCCCTCTCCATATCTCTCCCTAGCTCTCTCTGTCTCTCTCTCTCTCTCTCTCTCCCTCTCTCTCTCTCTCTCTCTCTCCCCCCCTCTCAGAATGCAGCATCTGTCTTTATATCTCTCTCTATCTCTCTCTCTCTGTCTCTCTCTCTCTCTCTCTCTCTCTCTCTCTCTCTCTCTCTCCCCCCCCTCTCAGAATGCAGCATCTGTCTTTATATCTCTCTCTGTCTCTCTGTCTCTCTGTCTCTCTGTCTCTCTGTCTATGTCTCTCTCTCTCTCTCTCTCTCTCTCTCTCTCTCTCTCTCTCTCTCTCTCTCTCTCTCTCTCTCTCTCTCTCTCTCTCTCTCTCTCTCTCTCTCTCTCTCCCCCCCTCTCAGAATGCAGCATCTGTCTTTCTCTCTCTCTCTCTGTATAATTTGTGGTTAATGATGTCTAATGATACATGTGTGCGTCCAACACACATGTACAGTCGCACACACACACCCAGAGCTGCAGTGTTTTCTCTTTTTACTCCTCCCTTCCAGGAAAGGGTGTAGATGAGCTCCATCCCTCCTTTTCCCCCTTTGTCTCCCCCTCCTCTTCTTCTTCTTCTTCTTCTTCATCATCCCTCCTCCACAACCTCCTCAACCTTTTGTTTCTTCTCTTTCTTTTCTTGACTCCCGTGGTCGGACTCCTGGGGGGAAGGAATCCCTTGTTAAAAAAAATCTACCCCCTCCATCCTTCATTTTTCATCCTCCTCTTCCTCTTCCTCTCCTCTCTGCATCTCGTCCACCCACACACACTCTCCTCTCTCTCCACCCATGCATGCCAAATGGACGAGGGAACCCTGAGATTGTTTTTTCCATTTCTCGTCCATCCTCCTCCTCTTCTCTCCCTCTGTCCCCCTGTCCCCCTGTCCCCCTGTCCCCCTGTCCCTCTCTCCCTCTCTCCCTCTCTCCCTCTCTGATCTCGAGTGTCACATGAGACTCACCTGTCGAGCCGTGACGATCACAACGATAACAGTGTGTCTGTAATTCAACATGAAGACAAATCAAGTGTTCTATCTGTGTTATTAACAGAATCATCTATGAATGTTTCCTCTGCAGGAACTCCCCCCCCCCACACACACAGGAACCGTCTTCTGAAACTTTACGGATCCAGAGGAAACCGAGCAGTGCCTCTAAGTGACACGCACATTCACAAGCTCTCTATATGTATACATATATATAAATTAGTGCTGTCAGTTTAACGCGTTATTAACGGCGTTAACGCAAACCCATTTTAACGCCGTCAATTTTTTTAACGCGAGTTAAAGCAGAGCTGCAGCTTCAGTATCTGTGTTCGCCTCCAGTCTTACCTGCTCTCGCTTTTTGTTTTAATATTTCGCCAACTAAAATATATATTTTTAAGCTATTGTAGCGTCCCCGCTTCCACAGGACACGGAACTTCTTCGTGGTTTAGTAGCTTTTATTATCCTCTACACGGACATGTGCGCTCCGTCACTCGCACACATCAACAACACTTAACTTCTTCATTGAGCCCCGATCCCCAAACAACCCCATCCTATTGGTCCAAACAGTCACATGTCCCACCCCGACCCCTTCACTGACCCTTAGGATATCAGAACGCTCCTTCAACACAGTGTTTTACTGAACATACGTGAAAACCAAACATAAACATAAACCCAGTCCGTTACACTATTAGGCTGCAGCTATATGTTTTTATTTCAAAATAGGGTACTTCTTATTTCATACATTTTCCACAAATATGGGGAGGACTCAAATAGCCCTACAAAGTTCTGTGTTTCATTTATTTCAAAGTATGCCTGTGTATTTTGTTTGTTTGTTAGTTTGTTACTTGTCTGTTTGAGTAGCTAGCTGAAAGCAAAGAAGTAGTAGGCTAACCTTTTATTGGTAACCTAACTGTTACGGTTCATTGTTTCTTAAAATAAGAGGCCTGACTGCTATGTTCACAGCAAACATGAAAAAAAAATATTAAGCCATGGTTTAACTGCACTATAGGCTGAGTCCTTGTTTACCTGAAATGTGCACTTTATAATTTTATTTTGTACCGCCCTGTTTGGCAATGTTGTTTTTCAATAAAATAAAACGTTTGCATAAAGCAAGCCAATCCACTTTTCCATGTTGATAAGAGCATTAAAACGAAAGTAAAATTATGGAAAAAAAATAAATGAAGGGACATTTAGAATAGATAAAAATTTGCGATTAATTGCAATTAATCGCGAGTTAACTATGACATAAATGCGATTAATCGTGATTAAATATTTTAATCGTTTGACAGCACTTACATATATCTATATAAACAGATGAATGGATGTCACAACAAAGCTGCTAAAATCTGAGACTTGATTGATTTTTTTCCTCTAAATCCTGTGTTCACACGAGAATGATGAAAACTTCCAAAATAAATCTGAGTCATTTCTGTTTAAGCTCCTGTTTGTCTCCTCTCTCAGACGTGAGCTCTGAGTTCAGTTTCTTCAGCTTCCTGTTGGTGAATCTGATGTCGGCCTCCACACTGAATTCTGTCCTGATGGGTTTATTTACACTGAGATTGCTCACAAGCCTAACGGCTCACTGGTTATTACTGCAAAGTTTTCAATCTTCACTTCATGAAGCTTCTGGGAGTTTCTAGCTGTAGAATCAGGTCAGTAGAATCTTCTTCTTCTTCCTCGTCCAGGTGAATCTCCAGATGTCTGGTGGACGTTCTGCCCTCGCTGATCAAACAGCTGATAATATGTGAATGAACCTAATTTAAAACACACACAGTGTGTATTGATGAGGTCTGAAGTGTAACTGGTGTTGGCAGGTGTCTGTGGATCTGTGTGGTCACATGACGGCGGTGGGGATGGCGGCTGATGGCGTCCAGGTCATCGTGAGACAACCTCGTCCACCTCGATGTGAGCTCGCTCCCTGTGAGACTCATTATTTCTGACTCTGGTTTCCTCTCGTGCCGAGTTTCTGTCTCTGATGCTTCTCGTGTCTGTGGAGTCAAATTGTTCCTCCGAGGTTTGAGATTCAATAAATCCTCTTGTCACAAGAGAAACTGATTTTCTCATTGTTTCTTTCACAAACAAGTTTTTATGTGATGTGAATATTTTATACGTGTGTGTGTGTGTGTGTCTGTGTGTCTGTGTGTGTGTCTGTGGCTGTGTGCGTGTCTGTGTGCACGTGCTGCAGATGTGATCAGCTGATCTGTAAACTGTGACACCATCATTCTGATAATTAGTCGTTTGTTGCAGTGAAGACGAACCTCACACACATTTTGTGGTTGTTTTGTATCTTTGTGGACATTTTGCATCTTGTTGAATTCTTTTCGTTGTTACTTTGTGTATTTTCTCGTCTCGTGTTCAGTTTCTGTGTCTGAACCATTGAATCCAGATGAGTTCTCCTCCCACAGACGGGTTTCATAAAGTGCACGTTGAAAGTATTTCTCGGATGTTTCTCTCGGAGCCACGAGTCGACTCAGACACATCTGTCATCGAACTCATTGATTTCCAGATGCAGATTGATGTTTCTAATAATGTGTTGACAAATCCCAGTGAAACCAACGAGAGCAGCTTCAATAACTGTGACGTTGGAATATTGTAAATCTTTTTCTTATCCTGCTTCATGTGTCTGTGATCGATGAATCTTTGTTTTCCTTCCGCACACACACAGACACAAAGATCCACACAATCAGTTTTTAATTAAGGAAATGTTTGTGTTTGTCTTTTTGTAATATTCTCAAGCCGTTAGATGTTTGGTTCCTTCTCGTTATACGTTAACAGGGAAATGCTTTTATAGAGAGAGTGAAGAGAACCAGCATCAGTGTGTGTGTGTGTGTGTGTGTGTGTGTGTGTGTGTGTGTGTGTGTGTGTGTGTGTGTGTGTGTGTGTGTGTGTGTGTGTCTGTGTGTGTGTGTGTTCGGAGATCTGTTACACAAACAGGAGGTATGTTATTAAAGTGGCCTGTAGTGACCTCTGACCTCTGACCCCGGCCCCTGCTGTCCATGTTCGGCTCCACCACAACCTGCCACACAGCGTGAGCCAACACACACATAGACTCTCACACACACACACACACACACACACACACACACACACACACACACACAATGTAATAAACATGGTATCAGATCTGTGCAGCAGCAGCAGGATGTTTTTATCCGATCACACATCTGACAGAAACCCACAACACAACAACTTTATAATGATTCTTTTGTTGAAGCCCTGGTTTCCTCCTGTTTGAAAGATGGAGACACGTCAGCAGCCTCAACCCGACAGAGGAGCACGAGTCGGACGCTCCACAGTTTGTCATCAGCTCGCCACAACCTTTTCTCTTCTTCATGGACTCTCACGAACAGACCGGAGCCAACTACTCTCAATCTTCTACGTCATTGTGTCTCCTTTCACACCTGAACATGTGATCGGATGTTTGTACCTGGTCTGAACAAGTCTTAAGAGACACACTCTCACACACACACACACACACACACACACACACACACACTTACAGTATCATATTAGAGACTCATAGCAGGCAGCTCTCTTTTGGCAAACCTGAGGACTAGTTGCTAGGCAACCAGGGGAGTTTCTAAAAGCTCTGGTATCTCCTCTGCAGAGGGGTGTGTGTGTGTGTGGTGTGTGTGTGTGTGTGTGTGTGTGTGTGTGTGTGTGTGTGTGTGTGTGTGTGTGTGTGTGTGTGTGTGTGTGTGTGTGTGTGTGTGTGTGTGTGTTGGATGGGGAAGCTAGTTATGTAAGGACGTCTTGTCGTTGCCATCTTGTATGATCGTCTCTATAAATATTCCTGATCCCTGTCTCCACATCACTGCCAGGTCCTGCTGCGTCCCGGCTGCAGCTGTTCTCCACCTTCTGCTTCCTGTTGGTGGAGCAGCAGCAGATTCACTCAGCAGCATCAACACGAGTCACGAGTCAAGTCCGCTTCAACAAATACACTTCGTTCAGAGTCCAACTATCGATAATAAAGACATGTGACACACACACACACTGACACACACACACACTATAAGTCCATGAATCTGATTCTGCTGCTACCTCAGATCCAGGAACCACTGGTTCCTCTGCAGCTCATTTAAATCCAGCTGCTGCAGAGAGAACTGTGGAACCACTGGGTCCAGATGTTAGAACGAGGCTGATCCAGTTAACGTGCAGTTTGAGTTCTGTGTGAAACCACTGAAGCTGTTTAACCAACCTTTGACTTTCTGCAGACTCACTTTGTTATGTAACAAAAACTTTCTGTGAAACTTTCCTGAGCTCGAGTCTCTGCATGCTGCCCCCTGCTGGTGGATCCGCACGTCACACCTTCAGGTCTGAGAAGGAACCAGGTTCCTCTTAATAACGTTCACGTCTAAATGACCTCAAACGATCATTTCATCATTTAAAACCAGGAGTTGTCTGATCTCACGTTTGGATTCATAGTGAACAGGTTAAATCCTGAGGTTAAACATCAGTGTGAACTTGTAGAGTTGAACTCTGAAGAGTCAAGAGGTCACGGGATCAGCGAGAAAACACCACAGGTTTGATCCCGTGAGACACGAGAGAAACAAAAATAATAAGTCAAGTCACTTCAAATGTTTTAATAGAAAGGAAACATTTTGTGAATCAATGAACACATTGAAATCACCAAACTCCCACCACCACAACCACAGTGCACGCCACCACAGGTGAGTGCTTTCCAGGCCCTTCAGGCCGAGGAGCCGCGGCGCCCACTGGGGGAAAGGGTCTCTGCAGCTGGAACATCTGGATGTGCTGGCTCCTCCTCCTCACACCACAACACGCTCCTGCCATCCACACGTCTCGTTCTGTCGCCAGGGAAACCGAGGTCAGTGTCCGGGATAAAGAGGCCGAGTTTCCCTGAAGAACAAAAGTGATTTAATGCACTGTGCATTTAAAATGTTTAAACTTCAATTGGCTTCAACAAGTTTCTGTTTCCAAAGTTCATTCAGAAACGGTTGAATTCAAAGTTTCTATTTCTATTTTATGGATCTGCTGAAAAAAACAGGAAATAAAATCCACTTTATCACTGAAACAAGTGAACCGACAACTCTTCTCTCTGCAGCTCAGCGCCCTCATGTGGTCAGTGGAGGAAGTGCAGGGGAAGACAACTTTAAAAAGGGAAAAGTAACTTGGTGAGGATTGTCTTTAATATTTGTTTGTAAACTTTGAGTAAATAAACGTGATTTACACATGATTCTCTCTGCTCTCTACACGTGAACACATGATTCTCTCTGCTCTCTACACGTGAACACATGATTCTCTCTGCTCTCTACACGTGAACACATGATTCTCTCTGCTCTCTACACGTGAACACATGATTCTCTCTGCTCTCTACATGTGAACACATGATTCTCTCTGCTCTCTACACGTGAACACATGATGAAGGGTCTCACCTCAGAGTTCACTCTTTGGTTTTCTTCTCACTGTTCTGCAGTTTCTCGACGATCTTCCTCTCGTGTCCTGAAGGGTTCGGTCTGTTGGTGTTGTCACTGGCCTCCTTCTTGGTTCGGCCTTTACGAGCCGAACCCTCTGCAAAACAAACACACACAGTATTAAACACACACAGTGTTAGACACACAAATGATTCAACAAACACATTATTAAAAAGATTCCTCACCTGAGTATTTATCTGACAGATTATAATATTCATATTTATCATAATGCTCGTCTTCAAAGCAGGAGGGTTTCATGTTCTTCACGTCGACGTGACTCATGTTTGTGAGACAAAAAAAACAGTTTGATAAAAGTTGCAGAAGTTTCTTCTTCTTCTTCTTCTTCTTCTTCTTCTTCTTCTTCTTCTTCTTCTTCTTCTTCTTCTTCTTCTTCTTCTTCTTCTTCTTCTTCTTCTTCTTCTTCTTCTTCAGAGCAGGACAACAACAGGATCTATTTTCTCCTCTGTTCTCTGAGTTTTTATAACGGGAACATTCTGCTCCTCCTCCACACTCACTCCTCCTTTCATAAACACTCATATGTTCCTCTTATCCTCTTTTTCCTCCTCCCCTTTTTCCTGCTGTAAGTGTTGCATCAGTTTTTCCAAAAGTCTGCAGAATCCCTGAAAGGCTTTTCCACTAGTTTTTGATGTGTTGTATTTGTTTGTTTGTTTTGGTGGTGGTGGTGTGTGTGTGGGGGGGGGGGGTCTTTTATTCATCTGTGAAATAATATTTTTAAGTTTTATTTTGTTTTTTTAATCTGTGAGACGGTTGTTATTTATTTTCGGGACAGGATCATATTTACTAATCCTTAGTCTGACTGGTTCCTATTTTGTTGTTTTTTTTGCTGGTGTAATACTACCTTCAGCCACTAGAGGCTGCCCCAGTTACGCATGTCTTCCAGCTGATTTTTTTATTTTACACAGAACAAACATGACGTGTGTTCTCAGGTGAGGTCGTATAAAAACATAACAACTTCAATAATATATCACTGGTTTATAATAAGTTTTATAACAAATACTGAAATAAACCAAACAGTGTTAAAGCTGAAGTGTACAAAATATACAAAATCACATCACGTAACAAACATGGGCTAACAGGAGGGGGAATTTAGATTGTGTCATATTTAATTATTAACTGTTTACTTGACCTATATCAACAAGGACAGCTCTCACCCCAGCCACAGACTGTTTGCCCTCCTCCCTTCTGGGAGGCGTTACAGGGTCCTCTGTTCCCGGACCAGGTTCACCCTGCTGAACCCCCCCCCCACACACACACACACCTTCTCCACTGACTAGACTTCCCCCCTCCAGCCTGGCTTGGACTGCCACACCCCCTCCTCCAACAACTGAACATTTGAACATTCGTACATTGCACTGACTGTTACTATTGTTTTTTAGTACTGTATTACCCTGCCTATAGTGTATTCATATTTATATATTTTTTTATTTTTATCCTGCTCATAGTGTATTCACAGTCCTTATATCTTACTTCTCCTGTTAATACTGTAATATTCCATATATATTTCTACTGTACAGATCTTATTCATTACATTTTCACTTTAATATGCACGATACTCTGCACTTTTACTGCCTTTTTCTTGCACTTCTGGTCAGACGCTAAACTGCACTTCGTTGCATATGTACTTGTGCAATGACAATAAGGTTGAATCTAATCTAATCTAATCTATGACTTATTAAACACTGACTTTCTATATTTGAAACCTCAGATCAGTTGATGACTGGTGTTCGTGTTTGACCTTCGTTTCAAATCTGCTGTTTTTCTTTCTTTATCAGCAGCTGCAGATTTCACACAACTCGACCTGTTGCAGTGACCTGAGTCTGTGTGTGTGTGTGTGTGTGTGTGTGTCACAAGGGATTCATGAAGCTCTGACTAGTCTGAACTCCATCGAACCCGGGGACATCTGGACGTCCAACAGACTGGTTGCCTCAGTTGCCTCAGTCTGTCCACATGTCGTGATGTGTTGTTGTGCTATGTTGTGTTGTTGTGCTGTGATGTGTTGTTGTGTTGTGTTTTGATGTGTTGATGTGTTGTTGTGCTGTGACGTGTTGATGTGTTTTTGTGTTGTGATGTGTTGTTGTGTTGTGTTGTGATATGTTGTGTTGTTGTGTTGTGATGTGTTGTGTTGTTATGTTGTGATGTGTTGTTGTGTTGTGTTGTGATGTGTTGTTATATTGTGATGTGTTGTTGTGTTGTTGTGTTGTTGTGTTGTTATGTTGTGATGTGCTGTTGTGTTGTGTTGTGATGTGTTGTTATGTTGTGATGTGTTGTTATGTTGTGATGTGTTGTTGTGTTGTTATGTTGTGATGTGTTGTTGTTATGTTGTGCTGTGTTGTTGTGTTATGTTGTGATGTGTTGTTGTGTTGTAATGTTTTGATGTGTTGTTGTGTTGTTATGTTGTGATGTGTTATTGTGTTGTTATGTTGCGCTGTGTTGTTGTGTTATGTTTTGATGTGTTATTGTGTTGTGATGTTTTATGTCATGTGATTGTAAATGACCACGTGTCAGTCACAGTTTGTTTGTATTAAACTGTCTGTGGCTCCATGTGTTCTGTACCAGACCTGCAGTTCCACTCCCCTCCAGCTTGGGGGCGGTGTAGAGCTTGGCGCAGCTTCGCGGACCCACGCTAGCACGAAGGAGAAGAAGAAGGAGCTAAGCCGTGCAGCTAACAGTTCGTCAGTAAACAAACAGAAAGATTCACAGTAAGAAACTGAACTTCCGCTTCGGATGAAAACACGAAGTCGCTCGAACGAAGCGGATCCTCGACGCGGAGCCTGGAGCTCAAAGCTCAGCGGATAATACCCGGGCGAATGTTAGCGAAGATGCTAACTCAGCTAACGATTAGCACAGTGGCTACACTGTTATAAACCTGTTTATCAACTGTACAGTTAGCATGGAAGCTAGCGTTATACAGCAGCTGATGTACAGTGTAAACGTACAATTAGCATGGAAGCTAATGTTATAACCCAGTTTATTTACAGGGTAAATTTACAGTTAGCATTGAAGCTAATGTTATAAACCAGTTTATTTACAGTGTAAACGTACAGTTAGCATTGTAGCTAATGTTATAAACCAGTTTATTGTTCTGAATACAATGTAAAATACGAATTCCCGATCAGAGAAGCTTAAACCACATTTGACTCAGAATCTGTTAATTCAGACATGATCTGATTTCCTGGAATCTAAAAACCGGGTGAGCTTTGATTTAACCTTAAATTTCATAATAACACTAACTAGTTAATTTAGTTATTCAGCAGTTTAACACTAAGGAAAATTAGTACAATTTAGCTTGTGCTCCTACAAATAAGATCCCAGGTGAAATGGTTCAGTTTATATTAAAGCGATAACTTAAGCAATAAGTAATTAATCAATACGTTCATCAGAAACAGAAAAGATACAAATTGTAAATGAGTTTTATTCTCTCCAGTCCAAGAGGAAAATGCTTTCTACTCGTGCTTTTTATTATTTTGGCCTTGATACTGAACCGAAGGAAACGTCCCATGAATGTGGATCCGTCTTAAATCCTCCTCTGGTCTCAAACTGTTTGTATGTTGGTTGTAACTAAACTCTCTGACTGTCAGAATCTCGGAGGCTCGGACATGTCGGCTGATACCAAGATTGCAGAGCTGCTGACGGAGCTGCATCAGCTCATCAAACAGACGCAGGTGAGGGTGGAGTCACGTCTTCACCTGGACGTAGAGTCGTCAGTGAAACTGAACCAGATCCACATGCTCTCTGTTTTCAGGAGGAAAGATCCCGGAGTGAACACAATCTACTCAACATTCAAAAGACACACGAGAGGATGCAGACTGAAAACAAAAGTCAGTCACTTCACGGTTTCCATCCACAGACTCATGATCCTCACACCTTAATATTCTGCTGTTTTCAAACCTCATTTTCCTTTTCTACCTGTGTCTCTGTTGACTCCAAACTTATTCCAGCATTTTGTCTTTCTCCTCAGCGTCTCCGTACTACAGGACCAAGCTGAGGGGCCTGTACACCACAGCCAAAGCCGACGCCGAGGCCGAGTGCAGGTGAGTGACCACGCTGACCACAGAGGCTCCGCCCACACTATGTTCCAGTTTGAAAACACACCACTGTTGCTACGGTTACACCTGGCGTCCACACTTTACCAACTACGGGCTTGTGTTTTTGTATTATGTGTGTATGTGTTGTGTATGATGACGTAACGTTGTTCCTTTGGGTCTAAGACAGTTTGAAACACTAGGTGTTAAATTGTTTTTCATCAAATAAAGTTTGAGCTCTAGTTAAAACCCCTCATACACTACTCATAGTTTTCTCAAGGCTGCTGAGCATAAAAAGAAAATCAATGTGTGTTGTGTTGTCCCCCCCCCCCCACAGCATCCTGCGTCACGCTCTTGATAAAATCGCAGAAATCAAGTCGTTGTTGGAGGAGAGGAGGATAGGTATGAACAAGTACATCACACTCTTGCTTGTGTTTTTTGCCATTTTGTGTATTTTTAATTTCATTTCTGAATTGTCCAACAGCTGCTAAGATGGCCGGCGTCTACAGTGACAGCGACCCGCCCCGGAAGACGATGAGGCGCGGCGTCCTGATGACGCTCCTCCAGCAGTCGGCCATGACGCTCCCTCTGTGGATCGGAAAGCCTGGAGAGAGGTAACTCACTCACCAACTAAAACCAGCAACACTGAATGAACCACAGAGAAGTTTGTGTGATTCTGAACGTTCCCGCTGTGCGTTCAGCCCCCCCCCTCTGTGTGGGGCGACGCCCGCCAGCGGCGACTACGTGGCCAAGCAGGGCGACAAAGTGGCAGCGAGGGTGAAAGCCGTGGACGGAGACGAGCAGTGGATCCTGGCTGAGGTGGTCAGCTACAACCACTCCACCAACAAGTGAGAGCGCAGCACGCGTCCAACGCATCATAACGCTATAGAACAGGATGTGACATCACAGCTCTGAATGTTTTCTTCCTCCAGATACGAAGTGGACGACATTGATGAAGAAGGAAAAGAGTGAGTCACAGCTTCACATTCACTCTCTCTCACATTTATCACCAACATGAATCTCATTTATGAAAAACTTTTAATTGATCACTTTGTTTATTGACCATAAACTTTGATTGGCTGTAATTCAACTCATTCATTTATATCCATTATAACATTTCTCTCTGTCACAACTCTGTGGTTATTGGTCAGAATTAAACACAGACTCATGATTTGTTCTCGATGTTTTTCACGCAGGAACTCATGTTGTGTAGTTAGTGTGTCTCATGTCTCAGACTCTGTGAAGCTGTGAGCTCAGACGAGTCGCTGCTTCCAGTCGGTTCATGAGATTTGATGAAGAGGAGTAAAGGTTGTTGTCTGTGTTTGTGGATCAGGAGACACACTCTGAGCAGACGCAGGATCATCCCTCTGCCTCAGTGGAAGGCAAACCCAGAGACAGACCCTGAGGCCCTGTTCAGCAAAGACCAGCTGGTGTTGGCCCTCTACCCCCAGACCACCTGCTTCTACCGGGCCCTTATCCACACCCCCCCACACAGGGTGAGACTCGCAGCTCAGCAGACTTTTTACACAAAGACTTTAAACAAAGATGGACGACACACCTCTACTTCCTCACATTGCACAAAATGAACCAGCTCAAATGAACCCTCTGAAAACAGACGCCTCCTGCTGGGAACTCTCTGCAGGAGATTGTTGCATGATTGTCTTTAAGTTGAATCTAAAATTAAATCATAATAGTTCAATCTGTGTTTACAGCACAATCTTTAGATATATTCACAATCCTGCCAGCGATCATTTAAAACTAATAACTAACCTCCAGTCAGTCTGTAGATGATCAGAGGAGCCGAGTGAATGACTTCCTGTCTGTGACCTCTGACCTCAGTGTGTGTGTGTGTCTTTGTGTGTCGACAGCCTCAGGACGACTACTCTGTGCTGTTCGAGGACACGTCGTACGCTGACGGTTACTCCCCCCCTCTGAACGTGGCTCAGCGATACGTGGTCGCCTGCAAAGAGAACAAGAAGAAGTGACGGGTGCTGAAGAGCTGAAGCATGAACGCACCGACGAAGCCTGTTTGATTGTTTAGTTTGAAACTTTTTCAGTTTTTTTAAGAGATGATGTTCAGGAGCAGGTTCTGGATGACTAGTGAAGAATCAAAAAAAAAAAGGTTTGAAGCTGAAGAGGGAGACGTTCGTTAGTCGAGTGAAAACTTCCCCGAACAGACATTTTAAAATGAGGCTGTAGCTGGTTTCAGACTCCAGCTCAGATCCAGAGAATCGTCTCCTGAGCTTCTCCAGAGTTTGTGTTTCACAGCTGAACGCCACCTCATGGTTCAGGTGAGAGGTGGAGCAGCCGGGTACAGCAGACACACACAGGAAGTGACCTGTTACCTCTGCTGCAGAGGTCATGTGACCATGTTTACATCACCTGACACGTCGTCAGCTCTGATCTCCACTAACTCTCTTCACATCTTCGTCTGTGTCTTCATCGTGTGTGTCTGCACTTCTTCACCAGAGAGGTTTGTTTTAGTTTCTTCATGTTTTTGTCCCGTGTTAGAAGCTCCCCCCCCCCACTGACTAAGTGAATCAGTGGAGGATCCTCTGCTGTGGTCTCACATCGGATTCTCCTGGATTTTTACGGACTTTACACAGGAGGTCAGGCAGAGAAAGTCTGCAGAGACTGTGGATTCTCTCACTCTGACATTTGTTCGGAGAAAATACAGAGGAACTGTGGAGTTCAGTGTCTGAAAGCAGCTTATTTAACCCCAGACTCAGAAGAATTGAAATTAACCGTGGGGACCTGAACGCCTCCTCAGCTGTGTTAAGTAAAAACAGATTCTAACGAATTCTGGACGTTGGTGGAATAAAAAAAAGTATAATTGTAAAACATTGTTTTCTTATGGCCATGATGTATATAAAATCTTTTTGTGTATGATAAAGATGAGAATATTCTCTTTGTGTGTAGACTGGATCACATCAACTCACCATTCCGACATTTTCCCGCTGATTTCAGTAATTTTTTGTTGCTTCTCGTGACGCGTACAAGAGCAACACCTTTCAAAAGTCTGAGCGTCTGTTTCTGACCTTGAGTGTTTATTGTCACTGATTCATGTTTTAAAATGAAATCACAACGCTTATTCGTTATTCACTACACACACCCACACACAACATAAAATCAACATAAACAAGAAAAACTTCATCAGTCACAGGTCTTTATTCATAATCAGTTCTTGATCTGGTTTTTACTTTGAACTGGAATAAAATAAAACTGAAAATGAGAAAACAAGGCAGGAAAAAAAGAAAATGAACGATAGACAGTTCTGAAAAGAGAAGGATTGGGAATATGTAAATAAAATGAGAAAATTCAAATATTAAAATTAAAACTCGGAGTAAAGTCTGGTGTTCATGGAGGTGAAGTTATAAGAACCTCACTGTGGAGGCTGATGTTACCGACACTGACCCTGAACACAACACCAGTCGGGATGTCCCACAGTCCGTGAAGGCGACAAACAAAGCGCGGGTAGTGGAGCCAACATGGCGGATCCGGTGAGTTTCTAACTTCCGCTGTTTTTTTACCGTTAACCTACACTTAAAGCAGGAGTGACGTCATCAGCGAGGAGCTTAACGATGTTTCAATTAACGCGAGCGAACAGAGAAACGTGAGAAGTCACGTAAGACCGCGTAGATGGTGTAAAAGTACAGGGTTAGCTTAGCGTTAGCATGAGCGCATCTAGCATTCAGGGAGGCTTTCACAATAAAAGCTTCCTCTGCTACTGCGTGGTAGTGCTTCAACTGTTTCGCTTTAACTCTGAAGGGACGGGAAGATAAACACGGAACCACGTGACAACCCGCTGGTTCCCGGCTCTTTTTCCAACAGGAATAAAGTTCACGTTAAACTAGTTTCAACGCCCGAAGGAGTTCAGGAGTTCACAAAGCCTGAAAAAAACCAAGATGGCCGACTTGGCAGCGACCAAAAGTAAAGCCTCAAAAAGGTCTGGATCGCCCCCTGGTGTCTGGCTGCAGTATCGGTCTTTAAGCTCCTCCCTGTTAACATATGGGACAAGGGCTAAATTAGAAACCCTCAAAGAAGACTTTAAATAAATGTTTGTAAAGATGTTTCTGTCATTTTTAGGTTGTTGTCTTCTCCCTGTTCAAGTGTTTCTGATCAGTTTGGTTTTTAATCAGTTATTTGATGATATGAAAACAGATGATTGACAGCTGATTGACAGCTGAGACTCTTCGGTAGAGTCTGTGTATCGACGCCACGGCTCCACACGAGAGACTGGATATTCCTACATGAGTTTTAATGATATTTGGGTTGTCCAAGATAATTTGGTTTCATTCCTAATGAACAAAAGAAGTGGAGACACGTGCTCCATCTTTATTCAGTCGGACATCATGAACCTGTGGTGGCCTTCAGATAAGATACAAACTCTGGAGCCAGTTTGTTTTGTCTCCTGAATCAAACGCACTGTAGCACAACTTCTGGTTCATGTAAATCCGATGTCGTGTCTCACCTGAGCTTCTCTTCACGGTCTGAAGGTATCTGACAGTGAAGCGCAGGCTGTGAAGCCGCCGCCCAAACGCAGACGTATCCTCGACGCCTCGGCAATTGTCCCGGTGCCAGTGTACTCCAACAAGGTGAAGAACCAGCACTCTGCCCACAGAAGCTTCTCTGACCATGTCTTCCTCCTGTCACCTGAGTGCTTCTGTTTCCAGGTGAGCAGCAGTCTGCGGCTGAAGCCAATGGATCACGTGTTCACTAAAAAGGAAACCACAGGTAGAAATGGAACTCTTAATATGCTGTAAGTGTGGGAACAAGATGAATCCCGGATGGAAGTTAGTGGCAGCTGATTGTTCCTGTTTGTGACCAGAGGACGCTGCAGACGACAGCTTGTGGTCGTCTCGGGAAACGAAGGTAGCTGTCATCGGCCTCAGCGACTCGGAGGAGGAGGAGGCAGAACATGTGGAGAACAAAGCAGAACATGGTGGACTGTAAGTGCTGAAGCTCAGAGAACCGTGATGTTATTTATTATAATCCACCGTAGAACAAGCTGCAGTTCACCAGAGTCCCTTCACTCCCTGGTTCTACCAAAACAGAACACCCTCACATCTGAAATGAAGAAGTGCGATGGAATTCACAGGGACTGAGTTTGTTTGCTTTGTCTTGTCACACATGTCACGTCAGAGAAACCGTTCGCTCTCCGTCTCCTCCGCCGCCCGAGAGTCTGGTCCAGAAACAGTCCAGTCAGGTGAAGAAGAAGATCAGGTGAGTCTGGATTCCCGGTTCAGGTGCTTTGAATTGTGTCCCCTTGATTTGTAAAGACGCAAACCTCCTGGTTTTAACGTGTTAGAACAAGGGGGGTAAGTGAGAAAAATTGATTTACATTTTTCTCACTTTATGACTGGACACTGGGATTAACTCCAGGTTTCACTCAGTTATTAAAAGTTGACCAAATTATCTTATATATTCTACGACCTGCCCAGGTGTATAAATCCACTAACTGTTAATTAAACAACTAATTTCACTTCATATCCGTCAGTTTCCTTGTTGAAGCTGCTTCCTGTTTTATTTTGGTCTTTAAAACGGTTGCTGGTTGTTTTGTTTCCAGTGAGATCGACCGGAGGCTCAAGGTGATGAGCTCCCTCATGTCTCCCGAGCCACAGAAGAGAACCAGGCGCCGCCCAGGCTCCCGGACTCCGGCGTCAGAGGAGGAGCAAGATGACGTCATCATAACCAACCCTGACTCGGGCTCCTGGGATTCATCGTACAGCTCCTCACTCCACGAGATCTCCCTGAAGATCCGCTGCAGAACGGACATCCACAAGATCCCTGTGCTGTCGGTTCGTTAAACATTCAAATCCGTATCGTAGCATCAGCTGGTGTTGACTGTTTGTCCTCTTTGACAGTTTGTGTTTTTATGTTTTAGTCGACACCTCTAAGCGACGTGTTGGCCCAGCTGTCGGTCGTCCTTCTCGTCCCGCCCCCCCGCCTCCTGTTGTTGAGGGAAGACGTCGAGCTGCCGCTGGATTCCACAGTCGGTGAGATCGGTCTCGGCATCGCAGACATTTTAGGTCAGTAAATCAGCCATTCACTGTCCAGCTGTTTGTTATTTTAAGAAACCTAATTGGTGAATTGTTCTCACAGATTCTCATCAGAATCCAGTTCTGTTTGTGTCCGTGTGGCAGTCGACCAGCAAGAGACAGAACTAGGGCTGAACGATTTGGGGAAATAATCTAATTGCGATTTTTTTTCCCATATTGCGATTGCGATTTAATATGCGATTTTTTTATTTGATCCAATTTTTTTCCCCTAACAAAACGTAATGAATGATTTAAATATGACCAACACAATATTAGATACATTTAGTGTTAATTAAGATTTAAAATGATAGGTGTCTTACTGCTCCCAAGTCAGAAACATTTCACACAACTGAAACATAGAATTTGCCTCTACTATACTTTGAAAATATTTTGTAAAATCAAAGTAAATAAAGTTATAAATAAAAAACGGAGAAATGCACAGGCCACAAAGGCAAACAGTACAACTGCATGTATGAACAGTTTCCTGAAGTTAATGAAATGGTCCCACTCCTCAAACTGCTGAGGATCAAAGGAACTAACTGAGATTGTCCGTCTTCTCGATGCAGAGTGCGTCGTCATGGCCGACGACGAGAAAAGCAAAGAAGCCGTCGGCGGCAGCGACGTCCTCACGGTCCGACTGCAGAGCAAAGACCGAGCCGCTGCCCAGGAGTTCTCTCTGCACAGAGTTCGTACTGCTCCTCTTCTCCGTTGTCTGCTGCGTGTCTTCAGTGGCAGCGAGACACAAACCTGTCCTCTTGTTGTTTTCAGGACGCACCGCTGGGCCCTGTCTTCTCCCAGTACCTGTCCAGCATGACCCTCAGCGCTCAGAGGAAAGTCCGCTTCCACTTCGACGGGTCCAAGGTGAAGCCCGGCCAGACGCCGGCCCAGCTGGACATGGAGGACGGAGACATCATCGAAGTTTGGATCTAAGCCTGTAGATGAATTGTTCTTTCTATTAAACGTGAAACAAATATTAAACCTCTGAGGTTTTGCAGTATTTCCTCTGGGATTCTGGATCCGTGCAATGTTGGACATTTCTTTCATTTTTTTATTTTTATACCTCATAAATTCTAGTTTGAGTCAAACAATTACAAAACAGAACCGTCAGAACCGGATCAGTCGCTGGTGCAAAATGATCGTTGTGGAAACGCTGGTTTTTGTGTAGATTTTATGTACGTTTTGTTTAGTTACTTTTTAAAAGTGACTGAATTGTAAATTATGAAATACAGAGAACAGGAATTGAAATCACTGTACAAATGTAAATTTATTTGAATGTTCCTGAGACGGATCAAGATGATCTGTCTACTCGCTGGTTTCAGCACATTCACTTTTCAGTAAATTGATGGGTTCTACATTAAAGTGCCAATTCCATAAGTTTACGTCAGTAAAGTAAACTAAAGTTTTATTTATAGCAACAAAGAAGAAAATTAAAAAGTTTATATACATATTTCTTAAGTTAGAGAGTAAAAGTATGAACAAAAGTACTCATGTAACTGATTACTCATCTGTAACTTGCATGTCATCATTGATAACTGCTATGAAGTCAGTTTTATGTTGGATATTCAAAGACTTTCTCAGGGGCCGACAATAAATTACTGTTTGAACAGGAACTCAAATAAATGCATCCTCATCATGTGACTTCATATTATATCAGATATCCACTGTTTGACAGCTTAACAAGACACGCCTCTTTTTAATGGACTCTTCTACGTTCACCATTATAAGTATAATTGATATCGATTTCTTGTTAATTAAATTGCTTGTATTATTTCTGTAGATGAACAGACCAGGTCTGTAGAGGATTTTAGAGGTTAGAGGTATTTTATACGGATATTCATAATAACTAAGTTGTCAACAGTTACCATAATATGTTGTGATTGGAAATTATATGAATTTTACTTCATTTTAAGTAAAAAACAAGTTCAGTCAAAAGGGGCGTGTACTATTTGTGTTGATTTCAGAGGCAAATGGGAGGAGCTTAGTCAAGGAGATAGATAGATATATAGATTACTTTATTCATCCCCGAAGGGAAATTAAGTTGTCATAGCAGCCGGTATATTTGAATACAATAAAATACAATACAATAGAATAAAATAAAAAATATTGAGGTAGAAAGAATAAAAAAACAGAAGCACAAGATAAAATAAAATAAAATAGGTATATAAGGTGCATTGGCAAGATGATGGTAATAGTACTGATGATATGATGGTAATGTTATTGTTAGACAGTATATAAAAATAGTACAGTATATATAGCAGTATATAGTAATAATGGCAGCAACAGTTAATATAATAGTAATAGTAATATAATGATAATAATTAGATGAGAATCTTTAGAATAAAGACTTGATGAGTGAAGCTTTCAGCCAATCAAAGCAGAGCAGTGTCGTCACAGCTGGATCCAGGTGCTGCAGCTGGAGAACATCTGTCAGAGGTCCAAGGTCATGTGACATGATGTCGTTCTGCAGACACTAAATGTCTACCCATCATGCATTGCGTCTTCAGCCTTAGATACATGGAGTCTGACGTGATGAGCAGTCCGTGGGTCACATGACAGCTCCTGGTTCAGACCGGAACTTGTTGACGTCCCTCAGGGCATCGAAACTCAAACCAACTTCATGTGGTCATGTGACTCCGAGGCTGCCGTCACGTGATCTGCGGACCGGAAGTGTGCACAGAGCTGTCATGGCGGCGGTGGAGACGAGGCGTCAGTGAGCAGCGGACCAGAGGACGGTGGTTCGAGCCGCTGAGAGTCCGACACACAGGCGCTGCTGCCCGGGGAAGAGTCACCGTGACCCGCCGGCATGAAGTCCGAGTGACGGGACACACGAAGAAGAAGTTTGGAGACAGAAGAAGAAGAAGAAGAAGCGTCATCGTCAGGTAAACAACAACACGATGACGTCTTATCCCGAACTGATTTTATTACAGAATCTTTACGATCATTTCCTCTCTGAATCTGTGACGTCATTCGAGACGGTTTTTTAACGTTAGAATTCATCGAAAACAAGATGAAGCAGATTGACGAGGTTTCAGATCCTCAGCTGCTCCTGGAACAAAGAGTCTGTCTCTCTCTTTCTCTCTCTGTCTGTCTCTATCATCCTGTCTTCACTCATGATTGATCGCATTGATTACGATCATTTATATATAATTAGCATGAGAAAGGATCAAGAGATTAATCAGCCTGAGTTTCTCCAATGAGCGGATTAGCTTTTCGAAGACGTTCCCTCAGAGTCTAAACTTTTAGTTTGAAATCGAATCCTCTCGTGTTTGGTTCCAAACAAAGACCAGAACCCCCCCCCCAGCAGCTGGTGTGACACGGGTTCCTGCAAGGGCTGGAAGCTGTTGACCAATCATGGCAGACGTTATAAGGAGGGGGGGAGCCGACAAGTTTGAGACAGAGACTGAGGAGAGGAGCTGCAGCGTCCGAGGAGAGAGATTCTGAACATTAGAGCATGAAAACGCTCTGATTACATCATCACCCTGAAGAGAAACATCAGCTGATGTGTTCATACAGATGTTCGGCTTCTGAGCCCAGTGACGTGTCCTCAAAAGATCCAGGTCTCCACCCGAGTGGAGGAGACGCCTACGAGGACCTTCTCTTCAAAGATACTCTGAACAAACGGGTTCATCGAACTTCCACAAGCTGCTCTTCCTGCTGAGCGTAGACAGAAGTCACTTCCTGCTGAGCGTAGACAGAAGTCACTTCCTGCCGAGCGTAGACAGAAGTCACTTCCTGCCTGGAGTCCATGTTGGAGCGGGTCGATGCCGCGGCTTCTTCTTTCACTGCTTGTTCCTCTTCTCAAACTCAGGAGCTTCACGTGAGCAGAGTTTCTGTGACTCGGGTTCATCAGCTGATGAAATGAGTTTGTGTTTCACCTTCTACAAATCAAAATTTCCAAAATCAATCCAATTATTTAAGCCGTGTAATTGTTTTAAACATCTTTTAAAAATCATTAGAAAAACGATAACTGATTCTTTTCCTTATTTTCACAGCTAAAGAAGCAGATTTTCTTTTAAATAAGTGCTTATGACAAATCCCCTCATTTATTTGATAAATTTATCAAAACCCTTTAGACCTCAGTGGTTTTTACCTGACACGTGGTTTGTTGTTAAGTTCGTAGAATCCTCACTGAGGTCGTCAGGTTTTTACTGATTCAACTCAATTCCATAGTTTTCACTTGGTGATTGTTTCTATTATCACAGAATCTAATTGTTATTATCTACGTCAGGGATGGATTCAGCTCAAATAAATATTCATTCACTATTAAAAACAAAGAGGTGACTGCAGACGACACACGGATCAATGTTCTGTGTTTTGAAGTGTTCAGACTTCCTGATTTGATCACATGATCCAGCTGTGGCCAAAACCAGATAAAACAGGATCTGGATCAGTTCAGGTCTCACTCAACAGTCGTCAGTTTGTTGATCACGTCTGGCTCCAGTGGAACAATCCATTATCATCTACTTTCTATTATCCACATGATCAAGTGCTGCTTGTCCAGGGGCGTGGCTTAACATGTCTCCAGCCAATCACAGAGGTAATCCGGGTGATTCAAGATTGAGAGTAGACTGGTAACTTCTCTCTAGTTGGGAACATGTGATCGCTGCTCGTCCTCCACACTGGACGATCTTAACGATATGTTAAAGCATCAGAGAAACTGTGGCAGAGCATTATGGGATATCTGATCCCAGCTGTTCCCACGGAGACGAGCGATTTCACACCAGGAAAAGAAGCAGATTTTATTCTGGAGGTTCTGCAGCGTCCTGTTTAAATCACTGTTCAGGTTCAAATGAATGAACGATGGTGTCAATGATGCAACGCTTTCTCTCTCTCTCCAGCGTCGGTCATGTCTCTGGGCGAGAACACGCCGGACTCGGCGCCGTTCCTCTCTGACGACAGCGAGGCGGAGGGTCAGGAGGAGCAGTGCGGGGGGGCGGGCCAGCAGGCGCCGGAGGAGCCGGCCAGCGGCGTGTCCAGCGTCCGGGCGCTGATGACCGTCCTGGTGCTCTGCTTCATCAACCTGCTCAACTACATGGACAGGTTCACTGTGGCAGGTAGGACGCCGGGCGCCGCCCACAGCCAATCAGAAGCCTTTACACTGGCGACACCTGCCTCCGGTCATTTGAAGCGTCAGAGAGCGAGATGAGGAATATCAGGAGATTTTAAATCATTCAGAAGACATAGAGGGAGCAACTTTAAATCAAGTTCTCCAGTCAACTTTATTAAATAAGTGTTTTAAATATCAGTGTTTTTTAGTTTTGAGCATCTGCTGATTTTCTAGATTTATCTTTTTAACAACAAACACTTGAACATTTCACAGTTTATATTATTTAACATCACTAACATAGAGGAGAAGGGTTCCTGTCGTCCATCTTTACTTAGTTGATTTAAAATCCACAGTAACTATCACAGATTGTGCACAGCGCCCTCTGCAGTATGGAAGTGGAACAGTTTGACTGAAATGCAGCAGATAAACTTATATTTTTTACCTTCGTGCTTTTTACTTTAGACACTGAACAATCGATCAAAATGTCAAACTGCTGGTTTCTCTCGTTCCTCCAGGAGTTCTCCCGGACATCGAGCATTACTTTTCGATCGATGACGGGAAATCCGGTTTACTCCAAACGGGTAAGAAGAATATTTAATCTGTTAATCTATGAATCACATCAGAGAAGCTGCGTTCTCCTTTTAAACTGATTAATTCAGAGCGGATGATATTGATCTTATCTTATTGTTGTTTTAATAGTTTCAAACATAAACATCTTCATCATATTTGTTTCTGTCCAGTTTTTATCTGCAGCTACATGTTCCTGGCTCCGATCTTCGGTTACCTTGGCGACAGGTACAACAGAAAAATCATCATGAGCGTCGGAATCACGTTCTGGTCGTTGGTGACGCTCGCCAGCTCCTACACCCCCAAAGAAGTGAGACACGTTTCCTGTTCTGTTCAGTGACTCCTCCCCTCTGCTTGAGTTCGGTGGATGTTCCGTCTTCCTCGGCTGAGCTGACGCTGTCCAGTGTAAATCCCTTTTGTTTTCTTGCAGCACTTCTGGGCCCTGCTGTTAACACGCGGCCTGGTCGGGGTCGGCGAGGCCAGTTACTCCACCATCGCTCCCACCATCATCGCAGACCTCTACGTCAAAGGGAAGCGGACGAACATGCTGTCCGTCTTTTACTTCGCCATCCCCGTGGGCAGGTGAGCTGATCCTGAGCAGTTCTCCACTCTGACACCAGCTCTGAGATCTGAGAACCTCCCGGGTTCCTGGTTCTACTCACAACTCATGACAGCTGTACTTGCTCATATGTCTCTGAGAGAACGACGCACTCATCACACGTCTCTTCTTCCTGTGTCCACATCACGTCTCGTTTCTCTTCTCTTCAGTGGCCTCGGATACATCGTCGGCTCTCAAGTCAGCAACATAGCGAAGGACTGGCACTGGGCTCTGCGGGTACGTTTCTATTACCAGTTAAACGGATTCAATCTGTAGCTGCACAGACGTCTTTTCAGATTTATCTTTAACTCTTTCTTCTGCAGTCAATGTGAAAAGTCAAATAAAGTTTTCAAAGTCAAATATCTTAGTCTTTTATAAATGAGCCTGAATGTAGTAGAGCAACAGAAAAGAGCTGAAACTCAAAACGTTAAGTTCATCATCATTCATTTATCAACTCGGGCAGAATCAAGTGTCGGATTCTAAAACTGATTTTAAAGAATTTTAAGAAACGTGTTGGTCTGAATATTTTACAGCAGATTCTAATCTGTAAAGTAAACGTTTCAGTATTTGCGGCTTTTCACAAACAAAAGTCAAGTTCTCATCATTTGTTTGAGGATAGATTGAAATGATCCTGACTTTGCATGAACGTATGAAATGAAGGATGTGTGTGAATCTGTCTCTGTGGGCGTGTCCCTCAGGTGACTCCGGCGCTGGGGCTGGTGGCGGTGGTCCTGCTGCTGCTCGTGGTCAAGGAGCCCAACAGAGGCGCCATCGAGGCTCGACCCGAGCACCAGCTGCACCGGACCAGCTGGCTGGTGGACCTGCAGGCGCTGAGCAGGAAGTAGGTTCCACCTCACTCAGGTTCAGCTCGCCACGTTTATCGAGTCTGAGCGAAGTCTCGTTTCAGCTTCGGCCCCGAAACGCTGCGACAGGATTTAACAAACGTTATAAAGAACCAGGTTCAGCATCTTCGTGCAGATTCGACGTGTTTCTTTGTGTTTGGAGTGAACGTGATTTAACTTGATACTTTAAACTCAGATTTAACACTTTTATTCTGAGCTGCGTTGTGTTTCATCTTCTTCTGCTGCAGCTGCAGCTTCGTGTTGTCCACCTTCGGCTTCACCGCGGTGGCGTTTGTCACCGGCTCTCTGGCGCTCTGGGCCCCGACGTTCCTCTTGAGAGCTTCTATCTTCACCGGGGTCAAGGCTCCGTGCACGGACGCACACTGCGCCTCCTCCGACAGGTAACGCCTGAGCGATGGAGCGACTCTGATACCGGTTGAAAGAAACCTCTCCTGACTCCTCTAGGTCGTTTCTCCCCGCAGCCTGATCTTCGGAGCGATCACCTGCATCACAGGCGTTCTGGGCGTGGCCAGCGGCGTGCAGCTGAGTCGGCAGCTGAGGAAGAAGACGCCCAGGGCGGATCCGCTGGTCTGTGCCGCGGGGCTGATGCTCTCTGCACCGTTCCTCTACCTGGCCATCGTGTTCGCTGAGGCCAGCACCATCGCCACATACGTGAGTCTTCTTCCTCTGGTGGCGTCCGCAGGTCAACAGGAAACTCACGTGTTCATAAAACTTAGATTCTGCTAAGACGTGAGCTGGATGTCTCCTGGGGCGGCGGCGTTACGTGTTTTCTGTTCCCTCAGGTTTTCATCTTCCTGGGAGAAACGTTCCTGAGCATGAACTGGGCCATCGTGGCTGATATTCTGCTGGTGAGACACGAGACTTTACAGGTCGACCTCTGACCTCTGACCTTCAGTTAGTGAAGCTCCACTCACAACGTTCTCTTTCTCAAACTGTCTCTCAGTACGTGGTCGTTCCTACTCGCCGCGCCACAGCTGAGTCGCTTCAGATCGTCATCTCTCATCTGCTGGGAGACGCTGGGAGTCCCTACCTGATCGGAGTGGTACGTCCCACACACACACACACACACACACACACACACACTAACACAGACACAGACACACACAGACACACTCACTGAATGTTTGAATCTCTACGTGTTGTCCGAGCAGTCCTCTGATCTCTGTCTGTCCCTCTCTGGTGAATCCAGGTCTCGGACTATCTGAGGAAGACGGACTCGTTCCTCTGGCAGTTTCGCTCGCTGCAGCTCTCTCTGCTGATCTGCTCCTTTGTAGCTGTGGTGGGCGGGGCTTTCTTCCTCGCCACCGCCCTCTTCATCGAAGGAGACCGAGATCGGGCGGAGAACTACGTGGCTACAGGTGAGACCCGGGGGGCGGCTGGCTTGGCTTCAGCTGTAGAGGAGGAGGAGGAGAACGATGAGTCGGCCTAGACCGTCGAGCAGGGTCAGTTTCTACAGGTTAAAAACAGCAGCTGTGGAAAAACACTAAATATAAAATTAATAGAATATTTCTTGTCGTCTCTGTTCACAGACGACGAGCCGATCGTTGTGCCGAAGAGCGGCCGGTCCACTCGGGTCCCGGTGTCCAGCGTTCTGATCTGAACCGGTTCATCGTGGCGTGGGACTGAAACACTGAAGGGACTCTCTGCCGTGCAGAAACCTTTTAAAGTTTATTTTTAAATCCTTCTCTTTTTTATAACTTTCCCAGAACGCGGTCGTCTCAGGAGATATTTTTGATTCGTTGTGTGAATCCTCAGCGACTCTGAGGAACAGAAGCTGATCTGTCGATTCACTTTGACTTTTTATTTGACCCGACCGTCGACAAACTGGTGGAAACATCTTATCATCTTATTCAGTGAGATCAGAAGTTTATATAGACGATAAACTTTATTATTCATTTTTCCCCTGAGCTCGTTTGAGTAACAACACTAACCTTTACATGCAGTCAGTTATTATCTGTGTACGTTTTTTAAGCTTCATCGCTGATTTGAATCTTCGTTCTTCTGTTGGAATGTTTGAAGTGTTTAACGGAGGTTTTTTTAAATTAAATTTTAGGATTTCCTTCGTGTTTTGCAGGAACTCATCGACAGTTGTTTAAAGAACGAACATTAGTCAAAGTTGTTTAGTCTCAAATCATTTTACAGTTTCTGTTAAACAAGAATGAACTTGTTGGACGAAGTGTTTGTGTCGTATTAACATGCTCAGGTGGACTCGTGATTTTATCTTTAAAATAATAATTTACAGCTAAAGTACGGAAGCCCTGAAGGCAAAACTAAATCCGCTGTTTTTTCTTTTTCAAAGGGACACTTTTTTTAGTTTAAAATAAGACTTTGACATTAAGAAAAAAATAAAGTTCTGTAACATCACTGTCACGTCTTAAAGTCTAGAAAATGATTTTAGATGTTGATAAAGTTTTTTCCCAGAGATACTTTAGTTTGATGACATCGTATAAACGCTGTTTTCACAGATGAAAATTTAAAACCCTAGAAAAATATCCTGGCAAAAACGAATTGGTGACATTTTTTAAATTTGTTTTCGAAGATGAAATATTTTAACTTTTAAATTGATCTTTAATATTTAATTTAAAAACACACTTCCCTCTCAGCGCTTCCGTACGAAGTTATCGAGTGAAGAATGAGACGCGTCAGAATGTGTGTTCAGCTTCATGTTATTAAACCGTTTGATACGTAAGAAGTCGTCGTGTTTTTATTGTAGAAACATTCCGATCGAATGTGAATATTCCAACTTCAGTCTCATCCTTTCACTTTGTTTTACTCCTTCAAATTAAAACAAATTCATTTAGAAAACGTGTTTTTTCAATCAATACTTCTAAGATAAGGAATTAAGATCCATTATAAAATGTGTTTTTGAACGCTAAAGAAGACGATTTGTTCATTTTCAGGTTTATAATTTAATGAGAGTTCTTGGTTTAAAAAGTTTTCATGCTCTAACGTTCAGAATCACTTTCCTCATATTGTCCATCGCTGCAGCTCCTCTCTTCAGCCTCTGTCATTAAAAATTCGATTGAGCTCCTGTCTCTTTAAGACTCCACCTCCTGATGAAGCCCAGCTCTGATTGGTCAGCTGGTCCACTCTGCTCTGATTGGTCAGCTGCTGTAGAAAACATTTCTTCACCTTGTTTTTATGATGCTAACGTTTCTCATACGAACATCAGATAAGAACGAACTAAAGTGACTAAACCGTCTTTATTTAACTTCTTCTTGGATTAATGATAGTGTACTGCAGCCAGCCACCAGGGGGTATCAGACTCTGGCTTTGCCCCCCTCCCCCCTTGTGTCTCTGAATCTTCTCAGAAGAGGAGAGGAGGCGCGGGGTGAGGCGGCGGTGGGGGGGTGCTCGGTGTGGTTTCCTGTGTGCAGGTGGAGGATGCTGCTCTGCTGCAGAAGTGTTTTTGCAGCTTTTGAAACCAGCGAAGCTTCGTCAGCGTCGAGCGACGGAGACGAAGCTTCTTCTG
The DNA here is from genome assembly GCF_963576545.1 of Limanda limanda. Lineage (NCBI taxonomy): Eukaryota > Metazoa > Chordata > Actinopteri > Pleuronectiformes > Pleuronectidae > Limanda > Limanda limanda. Next base: position 21,859,101 of record NC_083652.1, read on the forward strand.
CACTTTGAAGAACTCGTCACACAGAATCTGTTCATTGAAGAAGTTTCACACTCGTCAGGTTCATCTTCAATCAGAATCATGTTCTCAGCTGGTGGTCGCTGACATCACAGCCTCTGTGGCGGGAAAGGGAATGAGGTGATTGGAGGAGAGGAAGGGGAGGAAGGGGAGGAAGAGGAGGAAGAGGAGGAGGAGTGAAGAGAAACTTCAGACATGTCTGACGTTTGGTGACGGTAATGCCTCGTGGACAACGTCTCTGCTGCCGTCGTCCGTACTCAGGTCAGTTTACCTTTACTTCATCCACGACTCTTCCCAGCATGCACCTGGTGGCGACTTTTTGTTTTTATATAGACTTTATACAGTCGTATTCTCACACCGAGGGTTCAGCATCGCGTGCTACAGTCGTTGTCCAGCAGGGGTCTGAGCAAGTTTATAAAGAGGATCAGTGACTGTATATAAAGTTAATCAGTGACTTTATATAAATATTCAGTGACTGTATACGAAGATGATCAGTGACTTTATATCAATATTCAGTGGCTGTATATAAAGAGGGTCAGTGACTGTATACGAAGATGATCAGTGACTTTATATAAAGTTAATCAGTGACTTTATATAAATATTCAGTGACTGTATATAAAGATGATCAGTGACTGTATATAAAGATGATCAGTGACTTTATATAAAGAGGTACAGTAACTTTATATAAAGAGGTTCAGTGACTGTATACAAAGAGGATCACTGACTGTATATAAAGATGATCAATTACTGTATATAAAGAGGCTCAGTGACTTTATATAAAGTTAATCAGTGACTTTATATAAATATTCAGTGACTTTATATAAAGTTAATCAGTGACTTTATATAAATATTCAGTGACTGTATATAAAGATGATCAGTGACTGTATATAAAGATGATCAGTGACTTTATATAAAGAGGTACAGTAACTTTATATAAAGAGGTTCAGTGACTGTATACAAAGAGGATCACTGACTGTATATAAAGATGATCAATTACTGTATATAAAGAGGCTCAGTGACTTTATATAAAGTTAATCAGTGACTTTATATAAATATTCAGTGACTGTATATAAAGAGGATCAGTGACTGTATATAAAGATGATCAGTGACTGTATATAAAGATGATCAGTGACTTTATATAAAGAGGTACAGTAACTTTATATAAAGAGGATCAGTGACTGTATATAAAGATGATCAGTGACTTTATATAAAGAGGTACAGTAACTTTATATAAAGAGGTTCAGTGACTGTATACAAAGAGGATCACTGACTGTATATAAAGATGATCAATTACTGTATATAAAGAGGCTCAGTGACTTTATATAAAGTTAATCAGTGACTTTATATAAATATTCAGTGACTGTATATAAAGAGGATCAGTGACTGTATATAAAGATGATCAGTGACTGTATATAAAGAGGATCAGTGACTGTATATAAAGATGATCAGTGACTTTATATAAAGAGGACCAGTGACTGTATATAAAGATGATCAGTGACTTTATATAAAGATGATCAGTGACTGTATATAAAGAGGTACAGTAACTTTATATAAAGAGGAACAGTGACTGTATATACATGTATTTGGAGCTAAACCTCACAAGATGGCGGCTGTTCACACTGTTGAGTGAGGATCTGATTTTAAGTTTGAAAGTGAAGTTTCCAGATGAATGAAGATATAGAATCTATAACGTGAGTCACTGCAGAGTGAAGTTCTGCTGCAGCTTCGTGTGATGAAGCTCAGTTGAACTCGTTTCCTTCCTGTGACTCACGTCTGTGTTCAGGACGTAGATTCTATCACCCTCTTCTTCTTCTTCTGTTCAAACCTGAAACCAGCAGTTTGTTGCTTAATTTGATCAAAGAACAACTTTAAGATGAGAAACAACAAACACACAACGAGTTGTGTTGTAGTTTCTGTTCAAATCAACATGTTCACCAGTGCTGTCATGCTTATTTTACCCAGAGTGCACTGGGAAAACTGAGCTCTTATATAACTATGATGGAAGCCAGTTTATATAGAAATCTATGACATTTGATTTATATAATATATATATATACTTCTCACTTTATAACGTCAGTAAACATTCAGGAGTTTCTGTCTCAGTCTCTAGTTTCAGCTGATGTTCATTTAGTGAATTATGATCATTAAGAGTCAAACAGACCATAAAGCACGGGATGTGTGTGTGTGTGTGGGGGGGGGGGGATACCACAGAGTGATTGACAGTTAGTACTGTCCAATGGTTGCAGGTGTAGGTGGGCGTGTCCTCCAGCTCTCAGTCAGGCTCCACCCCCTGCTCCTCCATATATGGTTACTTCTGGTTTCAAACACCCAAGATGACTCTGAAGAGGCTTCAGATCAGAACCTCACTAACCACCAGGGGGCGTCACCGGCACGGTTACAGTTGATTCTTGTTTTTACTGAAGCAGCTGAATGTGGATTCTTCCTCCACTGAAACTCGTCCCTGAAATACATCTTCTCCTTCTGTTGTTATAGAAAATCATGGAGCTGCAGAATTGTATTGATTTTTTTAACAGAGAAAGTCGACGAGTCACTGAACACATGAGGAAATAAGTTTAGAGTTTCTAACTGTCGAGGCTTAAACTGTTGAATACTTAACAAAGTATAAATAGTTTTGAATGGACAGAATCAAAGTGTTTTTCTGTCCTCAGGAGAATCATGACTCCCTGGTTCCTCGTGGTTCTGTCGGCTGCTCTGTCCGTCTCCGTCGTGGTTCTGACGCTCGCCTGCGTGAACTGCTGGAGACGACGCCCACTGGGTGAGATCTTTATATACACACATATATAAAGATGTATGTCTTGATATACAGGCCACACGATGAGAGAATGACTCCCTTTATAATCTGTATATAATATAACCAGTGTCTCGTCCCTCTGACCAGTGTCCATCAGACAGACCCACGCCTCAGAGGACTACACGCCGTGAGTCTCCAAGAATTCATGATCATATTTTCACACTTGTATGTGAAGTGAATTTATTAAACAGTTTCCTTTTATTCTCTCAGATCCACTGAGTTCCATGTCAGAGTCAACCACCCAAGTGAGAAAAACCATACAACACACATTTAAATAAGAAGTAAAACATGAACGATGAAATTCTTCTCACTAATAACTTTTGTTTGATGAAAATCACGACAGAACTTGATCTGTTCACGTGTTCAGCTCTCGATGCCTCTCTCTCTTTCCAGTGCAGCCGAGCAGCGACCTGAGCTCCATCCGCTCGGCTCCTCACCTGCTGTCCCCCCCCAGAGTCCTGTGAGTCCCGCCTCCTCACACAGCACATCTGGGGCACATCGGTCCAGTCCGTAGACCGGTGACAAACCAGACGGAGACCGGAGACAAACCAGTCCGTAGACCGGAGACAAACCAGTCAGTAGACCTGAGACAAACCAGTCCGTAGACCGGAGACAAACCAGTCCGTAGACCGGAGACAAACCAGTCCGTAGACAGGAGACAAACCAGTCCGTAGACCGGAGACAAACCAGTCCGTAGACCGGAGACAAACCAGTCCGTAGACCTGAGACAAACCAGTCCGTAGACCGGAGATAAACCAGTCCGTAGACCTGAGACAAACCAGTCCGTAGACCTGAGACAAACCAGTCCGTAGACCGGAGACAAACCAGTCAGTAGACCTGAGACAAACCAGTCCGTAGACCGGAGACAAACCAGTCAGTAGACCGGAGACAAACCAGTCCGTAGACCGGAGACAAACCAGTCCGTAGACAGGAGACAAACCAGTCCGTAGACCGGAGACAAACCAGTCCGTAGACCGGAGACAAACCAGTCCGTAGACCTGAGACAAACCAGTCCGTAGACCGGAGATAAACCAGTCCGTAGACCTGAGACAAACCAGTCCGTAGACCTGAGACAAACCAGTCCGTAGACCTGAGACAAACCAGTCCGTAGACCGGAGACAAACCAGTCCGTAGACCGGAGACAAACCAGTCCGTAGACCTGAGACAAACCAGTCCGTAGACCTGAGACAAACCAGTCCGTAGACCGGAGACAAACCAGTCCGTAGACCGGAGACAAACCAGTCGGTAGACCGGAGACAAACCAGTCCGTAGACCGGAGACAAACCAGTCCGTAGACAGGAGATAAACCAGTCCGTAGACAGGAGATAAACCAGTCCGTAGACAGGAGACAAACCAGTCCGTAGACCGGAGACAAACCAGTCCGTAGACCGGAGACAAACCAGTCCGTAGACCTGAGACAAACCAGTCCGTAGACCGGAGATAAACCAGTCCGTAGACCTGAGACAAACCAGTCCGTAGACCTGAGACAAACCAGTCCGTAGACCTGAGACAAACCAGTCAGTAGACCTGAGACAAACCAGTCCGTAGACCTGAGACAAACCAGTCCGTAGACCTGAGACAAACCAGTCCGTAGACCGGAGACAAACCAGTCCGTAGACCGGAGACAAACCAGTCCGTAGACCGGAGACAAACCAGTCCGTAGACCGGAGATAAACCAGTCCGTAGATCGGAGACAAACCAGTCGGTAGACCGGAGATAAACCAGTCCGTAGACCGGAGACAAACCAGTCCGTAGACAGGAGATAAACCAGTCCGTAGACAGGAGATAAACCAGTCCGTAGACCGGAGACAAACCAGTCCGTAGACCGGAGACAAACCAGTCCGTAGATCGGAGACAAACCAGTCGGTAGACCGGAGATAAACCAGTCCGTAGACAGGAGATAAACCAGTCCGTAGACCGGAGACAAACCAGTTTGAGACCGGAGACAAACCAGTCCGTAGACAGGAGATAAACCAGTCCGTAGACAGGAGACAAACCAGTTTGAGACCGGAGACAAACCAGTCCGTAGACAGGAGACAAACCAGTCCGTAGACCGGAGACAAACCAGTCCGTAGACCGGAGACAAAACAGTCCGTAGACCGGAGACAAACCAGTCCGTAGACAGGAGATAAACCAGTCAGTAGACCGGAGATAGACTAGTCCGTACGGAGATAAACCAGTCAGAGAAAAACAGGGAGAATCTCTGGAGTTTTTCAGCTTCTTTTGAATGATAATAAGAAGTTGCTCACAGCATCAAACCAAGGTTTCTCAATGTTTTACATCTATAATGTAATACATAACCCTAATACATGTGTTATAATGGGTTCAATGAAGATGGTTTCTGAGATGAAAACAGTTTGTCTTGTTTAATCTGCTCAGCTCATCTTCAGATGGAACTCAGCGTCACCGATCCTTCACTCCAACAGACACTGGTGAGATTCTCCTTCGTTAAGTAAAGTCAGGATTAATAAATCCTGTTAGTCAGGAAGTTATCTTCCATCTGTTCTTAATTCAAATGTCAACAAGAGGAGAGTGTTCCTCCACAGAGGCTGAGCATCCCACATGTTTGTTCTCGTGGTAGAAATAACCTCCGATCATCTAAATCATGTATTTGTCATAAAACATAAACTGTGAAATCAAGATCTTTGATTTCTTAAAAAGAAAACATGATGTTTAAAAAAGAGAAAGAAGAGCTTAGATCCAGCTTGTTAGCTATGAGCTGATCCTTCACTTCACTGATTGTTAAGCTTTTGTGTAAAACTCTTTGAAACTCCTAAAGCGCCGCTTCCTCCTTCCCACAGGAAGTAACCCCAGTTATGAGAATCCAGAAGACGGTAAAAACACGTTTCTTTCACTTTCACATTGATTTTCAGATTGACACATAAACCAGAACGTTCTATCACTTTGAGCTGCTGATCTTGGTGGGTTGATTGACTGCTTGGTTGACTGGTTGGTTGGTTGACTGGTTGGTTGACTGGTTGGTTGACTGGTTGGTTGACTGGTTGGTTGGTTGACTGGTTGGTTGATTGATTGATTGACTGGTTGGTTGATTGATTGACTGGTGGGTTGGTTGGTTGGCTGACTGGTTGGTTGGTTGGTTGGTTGTTTGGTTGACTGTTTGGTTGACTGGTTGGTTGGTTGATTGTTTGGTTGGTTGACTGGTTGGTTGACTGGTTGGTTGACTGGTTGGTTGACTGGTTGGTTGATTGACTGGTTGGTTGGTTGGTTGATTGACTGGTTGGTTGGTTGACTGGTTGATTGATTGATTGATTGACTGGTTGGTTGGTTGGTTGATTGATTGACTGGTTGGTTGGTTGGTTGGTTGGTTGGTTGGTTGGTTGGTTGGTTGGTTGGTTGGCTGACTGGTTGGTTGGTTGGTTGACTGGTTGGTTGGTTGATTGATTGACTGGTTGGTTGGTTGGTTGGTTGGTTGGTTGGTTGGTTGGTTGGTTGGTTGGTTGATTGATTGATTGATTGATTGATTGACTGGTTGGTTGGTTGGTTGGTTGGTTGGTTGGTTGGCTGACTGGTTGGTTGGTTGGTTGGTTTACTGGTTGGTTGGTTGATTGATTGACTGGTTGGTTGGTTGGTTGGTTGGTTGATTGATTGGTTGGTTGGTTGGTTGGTTGGTTGATTGAAAGAACTCAAAGTGAGTGACTGTGTAGTTCAGTGTGAATTGTTGGATGGTGGCTGAGCTGCGTTTGTTTCTGACAGGACCTGATTATGTGAACCCTGATCCAAACCTTCCTGACAGTGATGTAGAAGATCCAGGCTACATGTAGGTGGACTCCTTCCAGCTGGTTTCTGGTCTTTAATTAAATTATTCACAGAATCGAATCCTCATCATCTTCTCCTCTTCTTCCTCTGCAGCATCGTGATCCCCGGCTGTGACGCGCTCGCTTCGTCCAATCAGAGCCGAGCCTCGACGCCCAGTTCAGGTTGGGTTTGAAAACAGTGACACAGGTTCAGAAAGCTCCTGGTGAAGCTTCCTCTTTAGTTAATGAGCTGTTTCATCTTGTTCTTCATCTGGAGACTCACACACTCACAGAATCCTATCGTTCTCGGTTCCTCTGAGAAATGTGTGACTTCATGATAAAGAGAGAAATGTAAACGACGTCTCCATGACGATCTGACTGATCAGCTGTTTGTTTTTTATCCTCAGACGTTCGACACGATTACGTGAACCTCGGAGGTGACGATTTATTTTCTGATTCTAAAGGACAATTCAGTAATTTTGTACTATGATGATTTCATAACTGCAACTGTCTCTTCCTCTAAAATGTACTAAGATAGGATTAGTGATTAATTAGATGTTTAATCATCTAAACTCATTTCAACAATGTTCCTGTGAATTCACATCGAAGAAGAAGAACAAGAACAAGAAGAGGAACCAGACCAAGATTACCTGAATGTGGATCCTCAGCTCTCTCAGAGTGAGTTAGAGATCCGTCTGTCTCAGCTGCTTGGAGCTGACCTTCAGCTCCAGTTAAACTGTGAGAAGCAGATCATCACGACGCTGGAGATCTGAAGTGTGTTTTCATGTCGGTCCTCAGAAGCAGCAGCAGAGTCGTCGGGTCTCAGCAACAGCGACACCGACACCGACACCGACGATGAAGGAAACTACGTCAACCAGCCTCCGGTCAGTTTGATCAGATGGAGTTTCTCATCCTGAGGAAGCAGCTGTTCACTCTCTCTTCTTCCTTCCAGATGATCCATTCACCTCAGAGCCTGATGGGACGCAGACTGACGGACAGAAACCAGTGATCACAGACCAGTGACCACAGACCAGTGACCACAGACCAGTGATCACAGACCAGTGACCACAGACCAGTGACCACAGACCAGTGATCACAGACCAGTGATCACAGACCAGTGATCACAGACCAGTGATCACAGTGAGATTCGTCAACACCACGTTTCCTCGATGATGTTTAAACCACTGACAACAGAACCTGTGGATGAAACTAGTTTTCGGACTCACTCACTGAACTCCTCTCCAGTTTAAATGTCTAAGATTTTCCTTAAAGTTCCAGTAAAAGTTTCCTTCAAATCAAAACAGCTGCACAAAGTAAGTTTCCTCCGAAGCTTTCTCTTTAGAATTTAAATTTTGATATTCAATCACTTAAAAGTCAATTAAACGTTAGTAAATGAAGACTGACAATATGAGTCGCCCCCTGGTGGCTGGCTGTATTAGAGTTCATGAACCCCTCTTCCTCCATGTTAGCAGATGGGATTTGGACCAAAGTAAAAGTCGATGTTTTTTGTTTGTTAGTGTTATTTGATATAAACATTTTTATATTTCTTTAAAGATTTCAACATTTCTTCCTTTTCTTCTATTCATCTTTTAGTTTGTTGCCGTCAATGTCTGTTTCTCCTCCACTAAGGGAAACTTCTGTACCAGTTCCACCAGTGAAGAAGAGTTTTCTTTCTTTTACCGGAGGTTTAGAGGAACTGACGTGTTTCACTGACTTTACTGACAAATCCTGAGAATGTCTTAATATACAATGATTTTTCATACGTGTATTTATGTTGTAAACATGTTTTCCGTGGATATGGAATTCAACTGTGACATACAAATGTAACTACAAGTCAATTAAACCTTAAACCAAACTTTAAAATCGATTAGAATCCATTTCTCTGATCTTTTCACTCGTCGATATCAATTCAACTGTTGCACAACTGGAAATAAAGATGGACGACATGATGGCCGCCAAAACATCTGGATCGCCCCCTGGTGTCTGGCTGCAGTATGGAGTATAAACCTCCTCCGTGTTAACAGATGGACCAAACTAAAAAGTCAAAGTAGACGTTAAATAAAGTTTGTAGAAATAGATTCTCTCATTTCAGGTCGTTCTTCTCTCTCTGATGTTTGTTCAAGTTTCTGATCAGTTTGGTTTTAATCAGTTATTTGATGATATAAAAACAGGCTGAGACTGACTCCTGATTGGTCGATTGCACAGACTCCAAATTACATTATCACCACAACATGGCAGCGTTCATATCTCAGATATTTCGTTTTTGGTCGTGATACAAATGTTGTAAATTGAATCAAAGTTTTTTTTTGCAGTGGTTTTATTATTATTGAACTGGTTTCGTCTGTAAAAGGTCAGAAGAGGGACGGGGAGGAAAAAACAATGTTTCCAAAAAAGTTCCACCAGTTAGTGTCTTCGCTCCAGCTTCACGTCCTCGTGTGGAAACTGTCTGTTCTTGTGTTTAGAATCTGTCAGCGTGTCTAAAACATACGGTTAAAACAGGGTTATTAGATGTGGTGGGTGGGAATGTTGTGAGCTGCTCGGGCGCCATCGCTCCTGAATCCAGATGTGACGAGGACAGTTCAGTTGGTGGAGGGATGAAAGGACAGCTGCTGGGTCGGGTGAGCCTGGAGCTGAAGAGCTGAGACACAACACACACACACACCAGGGGTCAGCATTTCATATCAAGTCTGTTATTCACTTAACAAAACATCTTAACGACACCGGCTAATGTTCCCCTCCGTTCCCAGTCTTTATGCTAAGCTAATTTTCTCTCATGATGGATTTCTACCGTTAAGAGTTTAAACTTTGTTGTGGGCGCAGAGTGTGTGTTTCACCTTGGGCGGGTCCGATGTAGAAGTGTTGTGGCGCCCCCTGTTGGGTGGGCGGGCCGTGTTGGGGGTTGGGGCTGTTGCCCTGCTGGGGGGGCGCGTAGTGTAGCATGAGGGGCGGGGGGCCGTGGCCGGCAGAGTGGTGGGGTCCCGACATGCCTCCGGTGACGTGAGCCTGTGAGCGACAAACACGACAACAGCTTTTACATGTTCACTGATTTCTCCGCTTCCTGAGTCGTCTTCTCAAAGCTCCTGAGTGTTGAAGCAGCTGATGCTCTTCAGCGCGGGAGGTTCGGTGCAGTTTGGTTTAACCTCCGACCTTCTGCTTTCATCACTTTGTCTGTAAAACCAAACCTGAGACAAACCCCCTGAACCGACCTGAGTGAGCTGGCCCATGGGGGGGAAGCCGTGGCCCGGGAGGCTGAAGCTCTGCATGGCGTAGGAGGCCTGGGGGGGGGTGTGGCCCTGCGGCGCCGCCAGACCTGCAGAGTGGAACATGGACTGAGGCTGAGGGCCCCCCCCGAGACCCTGAGAGGAGACAAGCACAACCGGGGTCAGATATCCTCCTAAAAATATCACTCATCAACCTTTTCTTTGTTTTTATTACGGAGCTCTGACAATAAAAAGCATTTATAAAATCGTATTAAATTGAATCATTGAAAAAACTTTGTCTTGATCTCATTTTACAGTTGAATAAACAGCAGCTTCATCAAGTCTGCGTCTGAATTAGAACAGATGAGCATTCATGTTCATATTTTATTTAAGTTTGATATAGTTGGTTGAATTTGTGTTGATGTGTAACCGTGGCACCTACGTGAGAGAGGCCTGGACTGGGAGACGAGTGCTGGGGCTGATTCCCGGTGGGGGTGCTGGAGGGCTGGGGGCGGAGCATGGAGCTCGAGTGGTGAGAGAACGACTGAGGAGCTGAACACCAAGAGAGAGAGATAGAAATTCATTTTTAGTTATTAAATGAACCCGAGCCATCGTTCCTGGCTCGTTGGCGGCCCCTGCTGGACACAGCACAGAACAGCAGCCCCGTGCGTGACCCACTTCTATTTACTTTTCACATTAATGACTTTGTCTGAAACAGTAAATATTTCCTTTTTGAAAACGTTTTCCTGTTAAACCTCAAACGATTCAATTTATTGTTCTTTATCTGTCGATTAATCATGAAATCATCCAGTTCTAATCTGAACAAAAGCTTCTCAAGTTTCTGTTAATCACGTTTTCAGAGGATCAGTGAAATGATTTCGATCGGGAACTGAAGTCTGATCCGGTTATTCATAATTTACTCGTCATTTATCTGAGATTTATCCTCCCAGCTCCTCATAAACACTTTATCACACATTAATTCATGGAACTGTACAAAGGTCAAAGAAGGAATCTGCAGGTTTATTAAATATTCAGATGGAGGTTCAGTCTTCACAGCTTGTTATGATTCTGGTTTCCAGTGAACTTGGTGGAAGATGTGATCTGAATGTTTTTTTTATTCATAAATCTAGATGAAAAAAAAATCCAGACATGTTTAGAGAATTTGTGCAAAAAATTAAAATCTGAATATATCGGATTTAAATGTATTTTCATCTTCATTAAGTTAATTAGATTCTTAATAAAACTAACTCGTCCAAACCCAGATATGTGATAGGATCCCCCCCCCCCTGCTTACCGTACAGGGCCTGCTGTGGCCCCTGCTGGCCCTCGGCCTGGCCGGGGAACTGGGGGCCGGGGCCCATCTGCTGCGGAGCGCCCCCCCCCTGCAGCATCCGAGCGCCCCCCCCCTGCAGCATCGAGTAAACCGTCTGGAAGTTCCAAGAACAGAGATTCATTTTGAATTCAAGTCAAAGCTTTGAGGATGGACTCGGAGCAGGAAGGTGCAGTACCTGTCCGTGGTGGTAGGGGGCCATGGCCTGGATCACCTGACCGTACTGCAGGTAGGACAGCGGGTACGGAGACGCCACCAGGGGGGGGCCGGCTGCCGAGGCCGCCGCCGACATCAGGGAGGAGGCGGCGGAGGCGTGGTGGTCCGGACGGGGGGGGCCCACCAGCGGAGCTGAAACCGTTCCACCAGGACCGTTAGAAGCAGGTGGACACCATGAGGCTCCGGGAGTTTAATGTATTAATGCAACATATTAAATAATGATTTATTACTGATGGTGATTCTGTTTTGATTCCAGATTCAGTGAATTAGTCTTTAAAACTGTGTGTGTGTGTGTGTGTGTGTTGGTGTGTGAGTGTGTGTTGGTGTGTGAGTGTGTGTTGGTGTGTGAGTGTGTGTTGGTGTGTGTGTGCGTGTGTGTGTGTGTGTGTGTGTGTGTGTGATTGAGTGAGTGAGTGAGTGAGTGAGTGAGTGAGTGAGTGAGTTAGTGAGTGAGTGTGTGTGTGTGTGTGAGTGTGTGTGTAACTGTGTGTGTGTGTGTGTATATGCTTGTGTGTGTATATGCTTGTGTGTGTGTGTGAGTGTGTGTGAGTGTGTGTGACTGTGTGTGTGTGTGACTGTGTGTGTGTGTGTATGTGAGTGAGTGAGTGTGTGTGTGAGAGTGTGTGTGAGTGTGACTGTGTGTGTGTATGTATGTGAGTGAGTGAGTGAGTGTGTGTGTGGGTGTGTGTGTGTGTGTGTGTGTACCTTTGGGTCTGGGGTACTTCCCCTGGTTCACAGCTGACATGGTGTACTGATACATCGGGGGAGGAGCCTGAGGAAACAGGAAGAGGTGTCTCAGGTGCGATGTCTCTCAGGACAGACGTTACTAACGAGTGTCTCACAGAGCTGAAGTGATGCCCACCTGGAGGGAGTGGCCTTGGATGGTGATGGGGGACATGTAGGACAGGTAGTGCCCGGGGGGGCTGCTGTAGAGGGCGCACCCCCCCTGTGGTCCCGGGGAAGGCAGCAGCACCGAGGGGCTGGGGGGCGTCGGCCGAGGAGTGGGCGTCGTCGCAGGTTTCTGTCGCAAAAATCAAATCTGTTTGTTTCAAACTGTGGAAACGACTGAAACGTTTGATTCTGTCACAAACAAGTGAACTTCGTGAGTTAGTTTCTAACCGTCGCTGAGTTTCCTTTGATCGGGAGAAACTCTTTCGCGTTCGGGTTCAGTGTCGAGTTTTTCACTTGTCTGCAAGAAAAACAACATTCAGCTACAAACAGATCAATGAAAGAAATTAAATATATCTCATGATTCAGCTGTAGAGTTCCTTGGCTGAACCTACAAGTGCCGTTATAAACCTTTGGCCACTAGGGGGCGACGTGTGGTTACTCACACTGCAGCCGTCTCTGCTGGTTCACTGCTGTCCTCAGCGCTGCGGGGGGGCGGCAGGGCCCCCCCGACCTGCGGCCCCTCGGGCCCCGAGGCCTGGGGGCCGGGCAGAAGGTTCAGAGCAGCGGTGTTGGGGGGGGCTGCCTCTGTGGTGGGGGGGGCGACAGGCTTCGGTGGAGCCGGGGAGGATGAAGAGGAAGAGGAGGAGGAGGGTGAGGAGGAGGAGGAGGGGGAGGAGGAAGGGGGGGGCGGGGCTGAGCAGGAGAAGCTCGGCTGCAGCTGAGACACAAGAGAACAAACACAAGATGAAGAACCGCCCACAGGGACACGCCCTCGACCAATCAGGAGCCAGCGTCAGATGTTAAACCCTCAGAACCATAGATATCATATATAAAGACTAGATGTCTCGTCTGCGTTGCCGGCCAACGGAGACGAACGTCCGCACATGGCGGCCATCTTGCTAGGGGGCAGCTCGCTCACCGATAACATTGTGTTGGTAAATAACCATAACTTGCTCAATTTTCAACCGATTTTTAAACGGTTTGGTTTGTTATAAACGTCAGAGATGTAGATATGACACTGCATACTTATGAATAATTATGTTATTTTCTAAAAAAATGAATAATTTATGCAGTGTCATAACTACATCTCTGACGTTTATAACAAACCAGATCGTTTAAAAATCTGTTGAAAATTGAGCAAGTTATGGTTATTTACCAACACAATGTTATGGGTGAGCGAGCTGCCCCCTAGCAAGATGGCCGCCATGTGCAGACGTCAGGCTCCGTCGAACGAGACATCTAGCCTTTATATAAAAAAATCCATGCACAGCACCCCCCCCCCCTCTTACCCGGAACTCCTTCCCGAACTTGCGCAGCTCGTCCAGCTGAGACCTCTGCTGAACCGTGTGAGCTGTGAGGAAGAGGAAGAGGAGGAAGAGGAGGAAGAGGAGGAAGAGGAGGAAGAGGAGGAAGAGGAGGAGGAGGAGGAAGAGGAGGAAGAGGAGGAAGAGAAGGAAGAGGAGGAAGAGGAGGAGGAGGAGAAAGAGGAGGAAGAGGAGGAAGAGGAGGAAGAGGAGGGAGAGGAGGAAGAGGAAGAAGAGAAGGAAGAGGAGGAAGAGGAGTTCTGAAACATGCGTCTCTTTCATTTGACAGAACTTCAGATGTTTCTCTCGTGACGGTTTTACCTTTGCTGCTCTTCACTTCCTGTGGCGCCGACAGACTCTCCGCTCGCTCTTTAGCGGCGAGGATCTCGTTCACTATGGACGACAGAGAAGAATCTGCATTTACTGAACGTCGCCATGGAAACCGTCAATCAAAACATTTCCATCGTTTAATAAAGTACAAACAGTCAATGTGAATGATTGTTTCTTTACAAACTGAAATAACAACGTGAACGTCTCACCATCTACGGGGAAGAGAGGGGTGGGGTCGGAGGGCTTGGTGGCGGGGGAGGGGGAGGAGTCCAGGTAGGCGGGGACAGTCAGGGGGAGGTCCTGGGGAGGAGCCTCTGGTTTTGGAGGACGAGTCACTTGGAAACAAGAGAGAGAGCAGGAAGTGATGTCATCATGTGACCAAACACACAGAAGAACAGCCTGACACATGAGGAATGGTGTGTGTGTGTGTGTGTGCATGTGTGTGTGTATGCGTGTGTCTGTGTGTGTGTATGTGTGTGTGTGTGTGTGTATGTGTGTGTGTGTGCATGTGTGTGTGTGTCTGTGTGTACCTGCAGGAGAGGACTGGCAGTTCAGCGGTCGCAGGTTCCTCTGAAGTCTCTGGGATTTTGGGGAAGTTCTCAACGCAACTGAAGAAGAGAGACGAGCCGTCAGGACAGATACACACACACACACACACACACAAGTACACAGGCAGACACACACTCACACACACACACCATACCTCCATTGACAGAGGAGCGGCTGGTGTGGGCCAGCGCCTGCGGGTGAGAGAGGGAGTGAGGGAGGATGTGATTGGTGCAGGGCGGGCTGCCGGCTGCAGGTGGGCTGCTCTGCGAGGGGTGAGAGGAGGAGGGGCCGGGTGGGGGGTGCCTGGAGGAGCTCGGTGCTGCCGATTGGCCGGAGCCTCCGGGCCGCACGCCGCCGGCGGACGGGCCGCTGTCTCTGGCCCTGGGAACGTATTTACCATCCCTGGACACAAGATGGAGGAGAGGAATCCTTCAGCTGATTGGATGCAGTTCAGTTCTCAGCTCCTCGTCGCCCTCTGCTGGTGAAGCTCTTACCTGACGCTGGAGGAGAACCCCTCTCTCGCCCGCTCCTCCCTCTCTCGAACCACCGAGCTGTACTTCTCCTCCTCGCTCCGCCCCTCGTCGTTCTCTAGAGAAACGCGCTGGCGGTACTGCACGCCGCCCTCGATCTCGCTCGCCAGCCGGGACGCTCGCGCCTCCCGCTGCCGGTAGACCTCAGAGCTCCCCCTCTCCAGAGGCATGCTGGGAAGGGTCAGCACAGGCAGGGCGTCAGGTTGGGACTCATTTCACTTACACATTAAGTTTCATTTAATCTTGATCCTAAATCAGCAGATTCCCTTTAATTACTTTATTTCTTTCAACCTAAACTTAAAGTCCCAGTGAACCGACATGACAGCAGCTGTGGTTTCTGTCCAACAGAGGAACTGGAAGAACAGGAGAGTCGGGGGGGAAAGGTCATTGAACATCGGGGGGGTGTTACTCACGTGTACATGGAGAGGCTGGAGTCGTACGTGGACTTGATGCCGTACGCCTCCTCGTTGAGTCTGAACATCTCGCTGGCGTCCCAGCCGTTGGACTGACGAGAAAAACGTGAACACACAAACAGCAAAGTTTGCACTTTAAGTGTCATTTGTGGGTTCAGACAAACTTAACTTATTTTGTAATGTATGCGACCTGTGTATGTTTGCGTGTGTGTGTGTTTGTTTGTTAGTGTTTGTGTATTTCCTCACGTTGTCCGACTCCAGCTCGAAGTTTTCTCCATTCCCTCCTCCGTCCCACCTCTGCAGAACCTTCTCCCTGTGGTCCCCGTTCACCCGCGACGAGCTGATGGACGAGTCAGTGAATGTGTCTGTACACAAACACACAGAATAAAATCAACACACACAGACACACATTAAATCAACACTATCTACACCGGTATACAGCCATTCTCCTATCTACAAGACAAATTCCTTTTACCCCAAAGTGATATGTTCCGGTATTTTTCAGATAAGAAATTACATTACAAACCATACAGATTGTAATATAATCAAAAATGCTCCAACGAACATGGAAATATACTTTATTTATATAACTTAACATCACTTACCCAGTAAAAAGCATGTTTCCCATATATACAGAAATCTGTTACTGGATACATCAGACAACGCTTTTTATATTAAAAACAAATGGGAGCTGGAGTTAAATATTATAATTGAGGATGAGGAGTGGGAAACAATGTGCATTGGATGTCATAAAGATGTCATACGTAATTTACCGGAGCAAACAGCGGAGAAGTTCTTGAGGATGGATGACATTAACTTAATAATTGAAGTGGAGAAGTACAGTGAGCTGTATGATCCTCATACGAGACAAAAATACAATCGTTGGGACGCTGTTGCAGTTAATGTTGGAGCAACAAGTAAATATATGCTTGAAAAAAATTATTAAATGATGTTTTTACTGTAGGCTGATAACAGCAAAAGTATGTGATATTATTAGCGCGGTGGCGTCCGGTGTGAACCCGGCGTCAGAGACAGAGTGAGTCACCGTGTGGCGCTGCAGGGGGCGCTGTTGCTCAGTAACAGTTACACTCTGCTCTCGTGTGTTGACAGTAAACATCGTGTGTTATCTTCAGGTTTAACGTGAGTTCCAGTTTTTCTCTTTCGACGCCGACACAAAGCGTTTGGTCCCTCTGGGTCTGTTTACCTCTGACAGCAAAGTTCAGATCCACGTCTCTGCAGGTCATGGTCACCAGGTCGCTCGGGCTGAAGATCATCGTGTCGGTGATCTCCTCGATTTTGGGTGCAGAGGACGGAGCTCCTCCCCCTCCTCCCTCCTCCCCTCCCCCTCCTCCATCTCCGTCGCTGCACTTGTGCACGGCGTCCACAGCCAGCTCGCACTATGGGAGGAGGAGCACACACAGATGAGATAGATAGATAGATAGATAGATAGATAGATAGATAGATAGATAGATAGATAGATAGATAGATAGATAGATAGATAGATAGATAGATAGATAGATAGATAGATAGATAGATAGATAGATAGATAGATAGATAGATAGATAGATAGATAGATAGATAGATAGATAGATAGATTACTTTATTCATCCCCGAAGGGAAATTAAGTCGTCATAGCAACCGGTATATTTGAATACAATAAAATACAATACAATAGAATAAAATAAAAAATATTGAGGTAGAAAGAATAAAAACAGAAACACAAGATAAATAGGTAGATAAGGTTCAGTGGCAAGATGATGGTAATAGTACTGATGATGTGATGGTAATGTTATTGTTAGACAGTATATAAAAATAGTACAATATATATAGTATATAATATAACATAATATATATTTATATATGATAGTAATTATACCAATATAATAGCAGTATATAGTAATAATGGCAGCAACAGTAAATATAATAGTAATAGTAATATAATGATAATAATTATAACATGTACACATGTATAAATATGTGTATATAGACTTATGAATACAAAGACTATACAGAGAGTATGATACAATATATGATATATAGTAGAGGTATGAATATAAGTATTTGACTATACAATATAGGTAATATAATATACTATGAGTGTAAGAATATGTAGACGGAGTGAGCAAAAGACAATATTATTGTATAAAATGATATATAATATCAATATGGTTTATATGAACACATATCACATATGATGTGAAGTAAGTGTATATGGAGCCGAGTGTTGTACAGGGTCCACAGTGCAAGGAGACAGGTTTAGTGCAGTTCTATGATGGAGGCTCTGACAGAGGGGGAGGAGTTGTCAGAGGGAAGCGACCACGTGAGGAGGTGCGGTGGGTGTGTTTACCTGTGAGCTCAACGTCTTGAAGATTCCCTCGTACACGGCGCCGTTCTTCACCCGCACGTCGCAGGTGGAGCCCTGTGACCAGCAGGAGGCAAGCGTGAGAACTCAACATCAACCTGCCTGACGGCGAGCGAGTTGGGGGGGGGGGGCTACTCACCACGACGGCCGTGAGGAAGTGAAGCATGCGGGCGTTGTTGTAAACACCTTCAAACACCTGGAGACAGAAGACGCACACGTCCCAAATCATCATTTATGTTATTGTCGATTTAAAGATCTGGTGTTGATGAGTGGGATTAGATGCAGCTCGGTTGGATTTGAGAGACTCTACTGATGTTCTAATGAAGATCTGCTTCTCATTATTCTCCTTGACAACAACAACAACAACAAAACAAGCCCTGTCATGTGATCAGCTGCTCAGAGGCTCTACTCACCAGGCTGCTGCTGACGGGAGGAGACTGAGTCTGTGCCGGTGGTTTCATCGTGTTTCTCGTCCTGCAGGAGGTGAACACATGATGATACTAATTATAATAATAATGATTATAATGATATCTATATTTACCCAGCTCTTCTTACATAGTTACAAAGTGCTCCACAACAGATTAATAACAAAAACCCTCAACATGTGACAGACGACTCGTTTCTACAACTGTCCCAGAAAGCAGGTGCAATAGTTTCTATTATATCTATATCTAACATCGGTGCTAATGTTCCTCATTGATAAAAACCCGTTTAGGAACAAAACGATCCAGCGGTGAAAGCAGGCTTCATGCACACAGACAGGTCTCCAGCAGGGGGCGCAGTTTCTCTGTTTGTGTCACTGGAGCCAAGAACAACATTTCAGTTTAGTTTAATTTAACTGGAGACAATCTCTGAGACTTCCGGGTTCGAACATTCACAACGAGCCCGTGAACAGCTGCTGAGCTCAGTGATGTCAGCTGAAGCTACAAGCTACAAGCTAAAGCTTCTCAGAGAACAATAACAACCAGGCTGACACTGACTGAGCTAACAGGCTAACGGCTAACAGGACAGTCTCCTCTCTGTGTCTGTGTGTGTGTCTGTCTGTGTGTGTGTGTGTGTCTGTGTGTCTGTCTGTGTGTCTGTCTGTGTGTGTGTGTCTGTGTGGGTCTGTCTCTGTCTGTCTGTGTCCCTGTCTGTCTCTGCGGCTTCTGTCCAACACTCCCTCAGAGGATGAGCACTAGCAGCTAGCTAGCGGAGCTAACGTTAGCTCAGACGAACGCAGCGCCCCGCTGGTCCGCACGGTGACGTCACAAGGCGGGGACAGGTGGGCTCGTACTGTTTGCTCATGGGCATCCCGGTGGTTCCGTTGATCCGGTGAATCCCGTTAATCCGGTGAAGCGGCCCGGGAGAGGTTCGAGGCCGAAGCAGACGAGCCGTCCGCTGCACCACAACAACAAAACACGGCGCCGGGTGCGTTCGATCCGAGCCAGCGCTGCTGCCGCCGGGGCGCGGGGCGGCTCCACTCCTCACTCCACCCACAGAAAACCATCAAGTCATCAAATCAGATGTTTCATCATTTTCACCGTTAGAGGCTTCACGGGCGATGACGTCATAATTTACCGTGATGCACCTCGCCAGGAAGACATAAATGTTTTCAATAACAGCAGTGACGTCACCGGGCTGAGCCGGTGAACATAACAAGCACACTAAACCTCAAACCCCGCCCACCGATCTTATGTACACTCTGATTGGACGAGATACAAGTCACTCACTTCGCACCTTCTCTGTCATTGGCTGATAAAACGTCACCTTTTTAGCTTCATTTGCTTATATTTAATACAATTATTACTTCTGCTTTCTGCTCATCCTCTGAGATGTATTTAAATATATTTAGTATATTTTGAGAAAGTGTATTTTTTGTAATTATTTTTTTCTTAATAAATGTCAAATTAAATCAAATACATTAAAATTATTTATATTTCAAAAATATCAAAATTAATTTTACTCAATTAAAATGCTTATATTTCAACAAGAAACAAACTTTCTTTTCCCTATTTTTAAAAATTACATTTCGCAATAATTCGCATTTTCACTTTTCTTTATTAAATTCAAATATAAGTTATCAATATCATATTGGCACTAAATACTTTTTGATGAAATAATGTACTTTACAGAGAAAAACGAGCTGAGGATTGACAGCTCAGACGTCTCCTGATTATTCAAGTGTGTGGGCGGGACCTTGATGCCACGCCTCCACTGCCGCTCACTCTAAGTCTAAATGACGTCATCAGCACAAGATGGCAGCGCTTGTATCAGATATATTTTGGCTTCCTTCAGAAAGTGGGAGGAGACGAGTCGTCCATGTTTATTGACCCGAGCGTGTTCCTAATAAACTGATCACTGTGAGCAGAACATCTGGAAGAAAAGAACAAAGGACACAAACCAGCTGCTGTTTCACTATATTTATATTATATCATTATCATTAAATTCAATGTAGTACCTGAAACTAACCACACGGGGTGGACAGACAAACACCGGCCACCCTGAACAGACGGTCCCAGCAAAGAGAGAAAGAGACAGAGAAAGGCACAAAGAGTTTTAAACTGAGAAGAGGACAGAACGTGATGAACAATCGGGGGTGGGTGGGGGGGGGCAAAGAAAAGTTGGGTAGAAACGACTGGAGGGGGGGGGGGGGTCATGGGCGGAGCCATGAACTGAACAATGAATGAAGACGGAGCGAAATGCAGACGACGAGACGACAGACACAGAAAGGCACAAGTAGAAAAAGTATTTTCATTGACATGTTCTAATTGTATATTTTCTTTTGAACCCTTGATGAACAGAGGAGGAGGCGGAGGAGAAGACAGCATGAAAAAAAAGAGTGCGGGATACTGTCACCTTGACAACAAGGCATTTTAGCAAATCTTATACATATATATTTATATTTATATATTTTTTCCTTCTTTTTATCCCAAAAATAAAAAATACAAAAAGGCACAAAGACGTTTCATTTGAATTACAAGATGGAGTCGGAACAAGTGTTACATGGAGTAAGCATACAAGATAAAAAAGGTGTCATAAAAACAAATAAAATTAATACTACTACTATTATTATTTCCATCAATATTATTGTTATTGGTATCATCAACAGTTTCTCTCTGAGAGAAAAGCCCTCCCTCTGTTCAGCGTGGTGAGAGAGAGAGCGATGCTGAGGTAACGTTTCCTGTCTGCTCTGGTTCATGTGTCACTGGAACCGACAACACGGTCGCACACTTCAGGCGTCGCGGCAACAAATCCATCAAACCTTCACTGTAACGCACCTGCAGTTTGAAAACTAAAAAGCAGAAATATTACACATGAATCCTCCTACATTCTTCTTCCTATGAAATACACAAGAAAACAGAACGGCTGCGGCCTAGGATTGTTTTTAGTTGTGATTGAATTTTGTTAATAAACCGTTTTTCTTCTTTTAAACAAATGCAACAAAAAAAGCCACAAATTCTCACATTTGAGAAGCTGCATCGAATAAATGTTCGACTCAAACTCAATGATTAGCTTTCAGACGTTTGACAAACCAATTCCTCAACAATCCTCATCTCCGCAGATGTTTCTCTATCATGTGCCGTTATTAATGATAAACATGGAGAATTAGGTTTTTACTTAAAACTGATAATTACCAATTTCTAGTAAGTTTGACAATAATGCATTTATTGTCAAATAATAATTTTCTAAATCTGTCTCTTCCTGTAAATCACTGTTCGATGACTCATGAAGCCTTGTGTTGTGTAGTGTTTTATTCATTTGAAGTTGGCTGTAACGTTGTGAGGACGTTTGTAGTGTTTCCTGTTTGTGTGTTTTTTTTTTGCCTCTGGTTAACGTGTGCGCTCTCTGCAGGACAACAGTGAGGACAACACTCCCCCGTGTGCACATGAGACAGAGCAGACGCTGCTGCGAGGCGTACCGACATAAACAAACATCTGATGAGAACAATTTGAAAGAAATGTACCACGAAGTTAGTGTTGTAAAGCTGCTCTCGCTCTCTCTGTCGTATAGTGTTAGTTAACTCCTCCTCCTCTTCTCCTCCTGCTCGCTAACGAAATAAAATACTGGTTATGAATGGCTATGATGTACACGCCTCATCCAATCTCACTTTCACTCACTCACACACTCGGTCGATACACAAACACACACACACACACACACACACACACACTCCTCCTCCTCCTGGCCTTCCCTTCATCAGAAGAAGGAGTACTGGTTATCGATGGCTCTGGGCGCCCTCGCTCCCTCCCTCTCTTCTCCCTCCACAGCGTCCAGCTGGCGGAGAGGAGTGTCCCTGTCCCTCTCCTCCCAGTCCTCCACTCCTCCTCCACTCCCCCCGCCGCTGCCGCCGCTCCCTCCTCCTCCTGTCGCTGCCATCGTCACCACAGGCGCTGCTGCTGCTCCTCCTCCTCCTCCCGCTCCTCCTCCTCCTCCCATCTCCGTCTCATTTCCTCTCTCCTGTGGCGGAGTCGGTGGCGGCGGCCGGCCCGGCGGCAGGGGGGGGGGCTGAGGGGGGCTACGGGGTCTGCTGGTCAAGTCTGCATGAAGGAGAAGCAGAGGAGAGATGGTGAAAAGAAAGAAGAAGGAAACGTAGAAGCAAAGGAGGAGAAAGAGGGAGGAGGAGGAAAAAAGTGACAAAGTGTGAGAAGTGAAGTGGGAGGAGAGAGAGAGACAGTGAGGTGGGAGGAGTCTGTGATCATGGAGTCCACGGGAGTCATGGAGGCGTCCGACACACACACACACACACACACGCACACGCACACGCACACACTCACACACACACACTCACACTCACACTCACACTCACACTCACACTCACACACACACGGGTGAGAGGGGGGGGCAGGGGGCATTTCTATGAAACACATTTTCCACTCAGGGTGATGAGGAGCGTTGGGAACCAGGATCCGGTTCCGACCGGTTCCGACCGGACCGGGTCACAGAGCCGGTTCCGGGGCCTGTGATGATCTGTTCACCGCTCATTCTCTCTCTCTCTCTTTCTCTCTCTCACTCGTACACTCCTCCTCTCTCAGCCGAGTCCGGTCTCACTTACACACAGTCAGAGATGGGGGTTGATGGAGAGTCAGGATGGCGCGTGGTGATGACGTCACAGACTGTAGGCCGACTGCCCGCCCTGTCCCGGCCTGCAAGGGGACGAGCCAACGGATACAACACACAAACAGAGAGGTCAGAACACAACGGGACACGGAGGTCAGATGGAAAACACTGCGGCGGCACGTCACATGACCGAGAGGAAGTCGTTAACAACACATGTGTGGTTGGTTTCTATTTTAATACATTTAAAAGGTGAACTCCTGATGAACACCGGTGTGGAGGAGCTGAAAACAACAACACTGATCATGTCCCGCCTCCTGCTGCTCTACAGGCTCCTCCCCTCTAACAAGGCTCCGCCCCTCCCCTGGATGTTCCCCACACGTTCCTGTTTGAACGAGTCGGACCCGACAACCTGCTGCTGCTGATCTATCTATCAGTCATTTTCCTGAGTTCATGTCTGAAAACAGTTTGAGAGAAACCGACCAATGTAGTTTAAAATCTGGGATTATATCACAAGCTGATTCCAAATCAGTGGTGAAGAGATGAAGAGGGAAGGATGACATGAAACATGAGGGACAATGACCAGCGCTGCTTCAGGACAGACACACATTAAAGGTCTGGTCGTCTTTGCCGAGTCAGAGTCGAGTAGGGATGGGGGAAAAAATCGATTCCGTTACAAATCTTGATTCTTGTGAATGACGGATATAATATATGAATATGATATGTTGCCTCCCAAATCGATTTTTTTTTAATTTAAATTTTTATTTTTTTATTTTTTAAATACATATTTATTGGTTTATACGGGGGGGGGTATATGGGGGGAGCAACATCACCCCAGAGCATGTTGACCAGCTCTTGTTTTTGCACAAGAATCTAAACACACCCAAGCACTAGCTTTGCATCGCCTACACACAAACAACAATAGCCTACTTTTTGTTTATTTCAAAGTTTATATTTTAAGTAAACTTTTATTCATTCTATTTAATTTACCTTTTATTTATTGTTTAAAAGTAGCCTAAGTGGCTTACACTTCTTAATCTGTCAGTTTGTGTGCAGTTGACTGGGGCTTTACAATAATAGGGAACATCTTATTTATTTTCTCTATTGGCTGCCCGGCAGTCATTAAGTTAATGTTAATATTTGAAATGAAACTTGTAAAGTTCTAAGTGAATTTGACTGTGTTGTATTTGAAGGAATGATTCAACATTTTTCCATGGTCCAGTATTTAAAAAAAAAAATAACCAAAAGAAATCCCAGGAAATCGTAATATCGAATCGCAATACATATCGTATCGCCACCTAAGTATCGTGATAGTATCGGGAGGTCCCTGCCGATTCCCGTCCCTAGAGTCGAGTGTCCTCCTCCAGCCTCCTGCTGACCTGCTGACCTGCTGACCTGCTGACCGGCCCTCACTTTACTGTTAAACCCCAAAACCACGAAGCGACGCCCCGTTTATCGTGGGAACATAAATATGAATTCAGCAGGTTTTTGTAAAGATCAGATCGAAGTGTGATGATTAGAAAACAGCAGAGGATCAGAGTCACGTGTTGACCTGCGGAGTAATGAGCCTCGCTGCTGCCAGGGGGCGCCACACTGATACTGTCAAGACCAAAATGACTTTCTAAAGCACAGATCATGAGGCCAGTGAAGACGCACACCTGTAGGAGTCACACAGGGAAAACAAAATAATGTGTAGCAAGGAAATTCTCTGATGAATCGATAATTGTTCTGCTACGATTGTTGATAATCGTAGCCGTCTGAACAGGAAGTGAAACACAGAATGTGTCTCAACCTCAAAACACATCAGCAGGTTGGAAGGTGGATAAATTCCCCGATCTTCATCAGTTTTTAGAGTTACCAGGCGTAACCATAGCAACAGTTAGTGCATAACAGTGTTCAGGTGACTCCATTAGTAACTGTAGGTGCAGTAACAACACAGGACAATGACACAATAAAACACAGACGGGACAGACACACCTCGGACCAGAACGAGTTTTCCCTCTCAGGGGTTTCGTGCACGTGAGAGAACTGTCGACTCAGCGTCACCTGACTCTGTATCTGTAACCATGGAGACTCGGGCTGACTCGTACCTGGCTGGCGAACGGCGGTGGCGCCCACGAAGCTGATGAGCGTGACGTCGGAGGCGCCGCCGGACTCCAGAGGGATCGGGTGCACCCGGAAGTGCTCCAACATGTCGAAGATGGACTGGAACCAGAGGTGCTGCACCCGGCACTGCCCGTCCTCGTTCAGAGACAGACGCAGGTGCTGAGGGACGAGAGACGAGATGAAAAGTCTCCACATTGAACTCAACGCTTCAGAACTCAGACAACATGTCCCTCTGTGATCAGGACTAATGTTCACGTGCTGGTTAGTGGGAGTCGAGGAATTCCTTCATCTGATATCTGTGTGTTTTGTTCTTTAAAGTCTGAATGTGTAAACAACATGGAGGCTACAAAATAACATGTGTTGTATTTTATTATTCAGAGCGATTGAACAGCTGGTAACTGCTTCCAGAGGAATTTTGTTTTTCCTTGTTACGAAGGTTAATAATTCAGATCAGTGAACAGTTACAACCAACAACCAGAAATACAATCTGCAAATCTGTAAATCTATACCGTCAATCATACATTTCTAAATACACTTAATTCCGTCATGTTTTTGACTTCAACAAGTGATTCTTGCTGACACACAGTCTCTGACCAGCGTCCGATGAGGCTTAGATCATACGACTGCTTCTAAAGAGGTTTTTTTTACAATGTATTTACATTTACAAAACAATCATTGGGCTACTGCCACTATATCTCTCCTCTCTCATCAGCTGGAATTGTAATACCCACAATACCCGCTCCCAGAGCCGGCTTTCATTATATCTGCCTCGTGTTAAGACCAACTTGGGGAAGACAGCTTTCTGTTATAAAGCACCCTACATTTGGAATGAGGTCCAAAAATCTTGAAAGTTGCGCTCATTTGTTTCATTGACGGAGTTCTGGAGTCTGGTCTCATGTACAGCTGACTTCTCCTGCAGTGACTGTAACTGCTAGTTGACTTGGCCATAGTATTTTATTGACAAATTGTTTTATACCTTGTATTACTGTGTATATATATATGCATATTTATTTCATTC
Source organism: Limanda limanda (assembly GCF_963576545.1). Lineage (NCBI taxonomy): Eukaryota > Metazoa > Chordata > Actinopteri > Pleuronectiformes > Pleuronectidae > Limanda > Limanda limanda. Next base: position 21,884,969 of record NC_083652.1, read on the forward strand.
CTATTTATTAAATTTATTAACTTTTAATGTATCAACTTTTTTATTGTACCCTCGGCAACATTGTAAATGAGGGTCTTATCCCTCAGTGTGTCTTCCGAGGCTTAAATAAATATTCAATCAATCAGGTTAGTGTTCAGACGCTTCAGCATCGGCACAGGAAAACATGACTAACAGAACGACCCTGAAGACGTCTCTCTGTGGGAAGGAGGTTTTCACTCCTCTGCAGAGGGAGGAGCCTCCTGCTTCCTCCGTCTGAGCCCGACGCTGCAGTTTCCTCTCCAGGGAAACATCCCTCTGTGTCCAGCTTTACTCCGGGACTCACCTTGGCTTTGCCCTGGAAGTTAAAGGTGAGGACATATTCTCCACGCCGTGTCTCGCTCTGGCGAACCAGGAAGACGCCGTGGCTCGCCGGGCCTCCGGCCAACACCAGCTGAGCAGCTTTGAGGCGGGACAGCGTGCCGTGGAACCACTGGCACTCGCTGAGGGGATGCTCCACGGCCTCGGACGACGTCACCTCAGAGAACAGGAAGGAGCCTGAACCAGTGGAAGAGACTTTTGTTATTTGAAAGCATCCAGAATATAAAGCTTCATACTGAGCTGTAGACGGAGAGGAAGGGAGATCAGAGTTAGGATGCTGTTGACCTGTGGCATCTGGCGTCTCTGCAAAGGGTGTGCCTAGACTAGCCCCGCCTCCACCGAGAATCCGGCCGTCTGGTTCGTCGAGAGGAGCTCGAGGCGGCAGCTCCGGTGGGAGAGGATCCATCAGAGGTGACGAGCCTCCGATGCCTCCGTACAACACTGACACGAGAGGCACAGACAACAAGAGATGTGAGTGTTCATGGTCCCAGGAGGTTTCTTCATGAACAGGAGAGTGAACCAGAGCAGCTGCATCACACGCTCACCTTGTGAAAGACGGTCAACGATCTCCGGAGTCCCACTGATGTCCAACGGGCCGCCACAGCCGCCCTCAGCATCGTCCTGCTCGCTGTGGGGGGGGGAGGGGGAGAAGCAGTTATTACCCAGAGTCGCTGAGTGATCCGACTCGACTCGTCATCCTGCTGCCGGGCGTTACCTGAGACAGATGCCGTTCCTGATGTCGCTCAGCCACGCCCTCATCTGCACGGCGTCTCGTGTCTCGATCACATACTGCGCCGACGCCTCCAGCTGAGACGAAGAGAAACAAGGAATCAGACCTTTAATTACACTCGTTCACACTCACTCGTTCCACTGAGACTCCGCCTCTTTGACCTCTGCAGGAGAAATGCTCCTCCAGCTCCTGAACTGCTCCTCCTTCTCCCCATGAGGAGTGATTACCTGCAGCAGGAACGTGTTCTCCTTGTCCGGCACCTCCAGCGCCGTGGTGCTCCTCACGTCCCCGATGGAGCAGCACGGCACCGTCAGCCGCGGCTTCGACGACTGCAGAGACAACGAGCTGAGTAAACATCTGGAGGAACATCTGGAGGAACAGAGAGCAACGCTTCCACACGGGAGGGAAACACTCACCTTGGGTGGAATGAAGAACTCCAGGTAGTACTCCTCCCCCCGCTCGCCGCCCTCTCGGTCCCGCTCTCTGAGGACCAGGCGACACTTGTGCCAGCGGCCTCCTCGCCACGGCACGTTCCCGCCGCTGATCAGCGGCTGCACCGGACTCTGAGCCGCCGCCGCCGAGGCCGCGTGGTTGTTGTCCGTACCGTGATGCAACAAACTGAAGGAGAAGCCAGAGAAGCCGTGGCTTCCACTCAACTCGTCGCTGGACGAGCTGACGCTCACCCCCCCCTCCCGCACCAGTCGGCCCACCCTCCTCGGCGGCCCCATGGCGGCGGCGGCGGCGCTGCTCGGAGGCAGCGTGGAGGAGGTGGAGTAAGCGCAGGAAGCGGTGGGGGTGAGGACAGGGGGAGGGGAACGCGACAGTCTGAGTTTCTCCAGCCGATGACTCCACTTCTCCTTCTCGCCTCCTTCGCCGTTGCTCCGCCTCCGATCCCGAGCCGCCTCCGACAGAGAGAGAGAGGTGGCGCTGCTCGAGGACGAGGGCGGCAGAGAGGAGGAGGAGGAGTGGGGGAGGGAGAGGGGCATGGACAGAGAGACGGGCATGGAGGAGGTGGGGGTGGGGGGCTGCGTGCCAGAGTTCCTCTTGGAGGTCGACACCAGAGCGGCGTCCTGCACCCCCCCGGTGTAGCTGTAGCTGGAGGGCAGCTGGCTCTGCGCCGAGTCGCTGGACGAGCTCCTCCAGTGCAGGATGCCGCGCACGCTGCCGCGCACGCTGCGGCCGACGCTGCGCAGCGAGAAGCGCTTCTTCAGCTTGTTCTTGGAGGAGTTGGGCGTGCCGTTCCCTCTGGCGTCCGGCGGCGTGTCGGAGGACGGAGACGCCGGAACCTGAGACGTGGAATCATCGTTCTCCACCTCGGCAGCTTCCTGCTCCTCCGGGTCCACGTCCTCTCCAACAGACGCCCCCCCGAGCCAGCTGTCCTCCTCCTCCTCCACCGGCGCCTCCCCGTTCCCGGGGGCGACCACGGCCCCCCTCTCCTCGCGCCGGCCGTTGTTCCCCCCCACCGAGGAGCAGCACGACGAGGAGGACGACGGCGGGAGGACTTGGCCGATGGCGTAAGAATCCTGGAACCGGTCCCCGGAGCGGTTCTCCAGCACCAGCCGGGGGGGCGTCGGCTTGGACAGCGCCCGCATCATGCCGGTGGGGGGGCACGGGAGGACCACGCCCTCCGTGGCCGAGAGGGGCGAGACCGCCTCCTCCTCCAGCGAGGTGGCGTCGGACGGGGGGGCCCAGCTCATCATCTCGTCCCGTCCAGACGCCGGAGGCAGCGCCCCCCCCAGCTCGCTCTGGAAGTGGCGGACGAAGCGGTCGGTGAAGCGCCGGCAGAAGGCGGCGGCCGAGTCGGGGGAGTAGTGGGGGTTCTCCTGGAGAAACGCCCGGAAGTGGCGAGCAAAGTCCCCGGCGGCGACGCGTGCGTGAAGCTCGCAGAACTCGGTCCAGCTCAGGCAGGGGGAGGGGGAGGGGGTGGGCGTGTCTGAGAGGGAGGAGGGGTGGGCCTGGGGGGGCGGGCTCACGAGAGGCGGCAGGGGGGGGGGCCGCGGGGTCAGGGGCAGCATGGAGGGAGACGGAGGAGAGGGAGACGGGGAGGGAGAGGGAGGTAAGGGGGAGGAGCTGGCCGCCCGCGGGCTGGGGGGGGTCAAGAGAGAGCCGTTCATCCTCAGACAGGGGGGGGGGGGGACGGGAGGGGGGGGGGCGGTCGTCAGTTCACGTTAAACATTCAACAGAGACAGGAAGTAATGCACAGGAAACTGTCACAGATTCATGTGAACTTCAGGTGAAACGTTAAAGAGACGGCGTTCCGGAGCCATGAGGTCAAAGGTCAAGCTGCTCACAGATCTCTGCTACATTATTATTATTATTATGTGTGATTCAATATTTTAGTGTTTCAACGAGAAAATCTGGTTTTCAGCCGGGAAACGGGAGCGTGGGGAGGAGGAGCTGAGCAGGAGTCAGGTGATCGGCTCCGTGGTCGGTGGGAGGAGCTCCGTGGTCGGTGGGAGGAGCTTCAGAGACGCTCGGCTTCATCCTGAGAACAAACACACACGTTAATACTGAGACTCATATTCCTTTGATGTTTTTAATAAAACCCTGACACGTTACTGAGGTTTGACATTTTACTGATTCATCATTGACTTAATGATGAATAAAAAACAAAACACAATACAATGAAATATATATTTCATTGTATTGTGTTTTCTTTTTATATGTATATATTTGTTTTTATGGAAAATATAAGCATAAATACAAATATTTGCTTTATTTATACAAATGAAAGTTTAAACATTGAAACTGGTTTGTCTGCGTTCCTATCATCCAACATTAAATCTGTTCAACTTTTAATATCTGAACATATTTAGTTCTGATGGAAAACTTGAAATGACGTAAACTTTAACTTAAAGGATTTAATAAACATTATCCTGAAAAGAGCCGTTCTGCCTTTGGACCACTATTAATATTTCAGCATATTTTTACAAGCTTCAACAGCGTGTTGATTGTGTTGATTGTGATGTGTTGATTGTGTTGTGTTGGGTTGTAATATGTTATGTTGGTTGTGTTGCGTTGGTTGTGTGGATTATGTTCTGTTGAATGTGTTGTGCTGGATGTGTTGTGTTGATTGTGTTGATAATGTTGGGTGTGTTGATTGTTATGTTGGGTGTGATGTATTGATTGTGTTGTGTTGTGTTGTGTGGACACATTATAAGTGTAGCTGATATGAAATGAATGTGTTAATATCGCAGTTATTACAGTAGTACTCAGTTCGTGTACTTGTATAGTACTGTGGTCCACATGCTGTCTAACAGCTGTAATGCTAGTATTCTTCCCACCTGGTGCAGTAGAGTCGTGTATTTGTACCCTGATAGTACCTGCAGCAGTCTGAACGCAGTACTAGCAGCAGGAAGAGGAGGAGGAGCAGGAGGAGGAGGTGCACCTCCTCCTCCTGCTCCTCCTCCCTGCACCAGGAGGTCTCACAGGTGAACCTCCTCAATCACTGCTGAGGAGCAGGACTCGTTAGCATGTAGCATGAAGTAGCTGAGCTCTGCTCATTCAGCCTGTTTAAAGACGTGTACCGTTAGCAGCTAGCATTAGCATTAGCTACCTGCCGTGCGCTCCGGGGCAGCGGGTCGTCGCCGTGCTCGTTCCCCGGGCCGGGGGCCTGCGTGCGGGTCGGACCCGGAGGCAGCTCGGGCTCGGACCTCCACGATCCTCCGACAGCAGCTAACGCGTCCGATCCTCAGCGAGCTAAGCTAACCGTTAGCCACTTAGCTCGCTATTAATAATCCCGCTAGCTAGCTATCAACACTGCTGCTGCGCGTACCTGAACATCCGAGTCCGCGTGCCCGTGTGAGTGCGTGCGTGGAGCCCCCGCACGGTCCGCCCTGGATCCCGCAGCTTGTTGTTGTTGCGTTAGATTCTGAGAGAGAGAGAAGGACCCGCTCCCGCACAGGATCCAAGTCCCGCGAGAGCTGCGACCAGGCGAGTGCACTTTGATCCTCTCGGCTTCCGTAGCAAAATAAAAACACACATCTACTACATATGTGTTTGATTTTATCATAAACATTTTAATTATTTCTCTATTTCAAACATGGAATCACACGCACGTTAAGATAAGGAACAATTATTATTAAAAAATGAATCAATTTAAAGGATTAAATAAAGACAAATGAATTAATAAATAAAGTTGGTAGTAAATAAAAAAAACATTCACCTAAAGTTGATCCGTTACCAAATATTATACTTGATGTATAACAATGTCTAACTGCACATAGAAATAATAAATATAATAATAAATAATAAAATAATATTGTCTTTTGCACACTCTGTCTACATATTCTTACACTCATAGTATATCATATTATCTATTGTATAGTCAAATACTTATATTTATACCTCTACTATATATCATATCATATTATATCATACTCTCTGTATATTCTTTGTATATATAAGTCTATATACACATATTTATACATGTGTACATGTTATTATTATTATATTACTATTACTATTATTATATATACTGTTGCTGCCATTATTACTATATACTGCTATTATATTGGTATAATTACTATCATATATAAATATATATTATGTTATATTATATACTATATATACTGTACAGTATTATATACTGTCTAACAATAACATTACCATCATATCATCAGTACTATTACCATCATCTTGCCACTGCACCTTATCTACCTATTTATCTTGTGTTTCTGTTTTTATTCTTTCTACCTCAATATTTTTTATTTTATTCTATTGTATTGTATTTTATTGTATTTTATTGTATTCAAATATATCGGCTGCTATGACGACTTAATTTCCCTTCGGGGATGAATAAAGTAATCTATCTATCTATCTATCTATCTATCTATCTATCTATCTATCTATCTATCTATCTATCTATCTATCTATCTATCTATCTATCTATCTATCTATCTATCTAACTATCTATCTATCTATCTATCTAAATATTAAAGGTAAAATCATATTCTATTGCTGTGTTGTTGGTCATTCTCCTGATTGTGTTTCCATTATTCATGCTTCTGTACATGTTTCCATTTCTTCCCCACAAATATCTTAATTCAGTGTGATTTATAATACAGAGGAGTACAGTATAATTTATGATTACTGCCAATTCAACAGTAGGTGCAGTTCACCATCACGACCGTAGGAGGGCAGTAAAATCACAAACCTAAATACCAACACATGTTTCTAAATAAAGTCAGAGGAGACTTATTCCAACATTTCTTGTAAAAACTTTCAAAACAAAAGTGGTGGAGACATATACACAATGATAAAGCATATTATGTATAAAGTATTTATTGAGGTTTATTTTTTTGAGACAATGAAACATGAATACTATTGACATGAATGTAAATGGGGCGACTATGTGGTCTGGTGGTAAAATTAATATAAACATTACAGTAAACCTAACTCCAGGCAGGAGTCGCCCCTTCACCTGGCCGACCAATCAGGAGTCAGACTCAGCTGTCAATCATTACGCCTCAGCCTGGTTTTTATATCATTAAATAACTGATTCAAACCAAACTGATCAGAAACACTTTCTGAGATAATAACGACTTTGAATGTGTTCCATG